>NC_092414.1:2337549-2637549 GCF_040894005.1 Engystomops pustulosus | reverse complement strand
CAGGAGGTGGTCAGATCCCCCCAGGACTGTATACTCACAGAGGTCCCAGTTATTACAGGCCGACCATCCATAACCATGTACTGCAGGAGGGGGTCAGATCCCCCCAGGACTGTATACTCACAGAGGTCCCAGTTATTACAGGCCGACCATCCATAACCATGTACTGCAGGAGGTGGTCAGATCCCCCCAGGACTGTATACTCACAGAGGTCCCGGTTATTACAGGCCAACCATCCATAACCATGTACTGCAGGAGGTGGTCGGATCCCCCAGGACTGTATACTCACAGAGGTCCCAGTTATTACAGGCCAACCATCCATAACCATGTACTGCAGGAGGTGGTCAGATCCCCCCAGGACTGTATACTCACAGAGGTCCCAGTTATTACAGGCCGACCATCCATAACCATGTACTGCAGGAGGGGGTCAGATCCCCCCAGGACTGTATACTCACAGAGGTCCCAGTTATTACAGGCCGACCATCCATAACCATGTACTGCAGGAGGGGGTCAGATCCCCCCAGGACTGTATACTCACAGAGGTCCCAGTTATTACAGGCCAACCATCCATAACCATGTACTGCAGGAGGTGGTCAGATCCCCCCAGGACTTTATACTCACAGAGGTCCCAGTTATTACAGGCCAACCATCCATAACCATGTACTGCAGGAGGTGGTCAGATCCCCCCAGGACTGTATACTCACAGAGGTCCCAGTTATTACAGGCCAACCATCCATAACCATGTACTGCAGGAGGTGGTCAGATCCCCCCAGGACTGTATACTCACAGAGGTCCCAGTTATTACAGGCCGACCATCCATAACCATGTACTGCAGGAGGTGGTCAGATCCCCCCAGGACTGTATACTCACAGAGGTCCCAGTTATTACAGGCCGACCATCCATAACCATGTACTGCAGGAGGTGGTCAGATCCCCCCAGGACTGTATACTCACAGAGGTCCCAGTTATTACAGGCCGACCATCCATAACCATGTACTGCAGGAGGTGGTCAGATCCCCCCAGGACTGTATACTCACAGAGGTCCCAGTTATTACAGGCCGACCATCCATAACCATGTACTGCAGGAGGGGGTCAGATCCCCCCAGGACTGTATACTCACAGAGGTCCCAGTTATTACAGTCCAACCATCCATAACCATGTACTGCAGGAGGTGGTCAGATCCCCCCAGGACTGTATACTCACAGAGGTCCCAGTTATTACAGGCCGACCATCCATAACCATGTACTGCAGGAGGGGGTCAGATCCCCCCAGGACTGTATATACTCACAGAGGTCCCAGTTATTACAGGCCGACCATCCATCACCATGTACTGCAGGAGGTGGTCAGATCCCCCCAGGTCTGTATATACTCACAGCTGTCCCAGTTATTAGAGGCCAGCCATCTATAACCACGTTCTCCTAGAGAAGGTCAGATCCCCCCAGGACTGTATACTCACAGAGGTCCCAGTTATTAGAGGCCAACCATCCATAACCATGTACTGCAGGAGGTGGTCAGATCCCCCCAGGACTTTATACTCACAGAGGTCCCAGTTATTACAGGCCAACCATCTATAACCATGTACTGCAGGAGGTGGTCAGAGCCCCCCAGGACTGTATACTCACAGAGGTCCCAGTTATTACAGGCCAACCATCCATAACCATGTACTGCAGGAGGGGGTCAGATCCCCCCAGGACTTTATACTCACAGAGGTCCCAGTTATTACAGTCCAACCATCCATAACCATGTACTGCAGGAGGTGGTCAGATCCCCCCAGGACTGTATACTCACAGAGGTCCCAGTTATTACAGGCCGACCATCCATAACCATGTACTGCAGGAGGTGGTCAGATCCCCCCAGGACTGTATACTCACAGAGGTCCCAGTTATTACAGGCCGACCATCCATAACCATGTACTGCAGGAGGTGGTCAGATCCCCCCAGGACTGTATACTCACAGAGGTCCCAGTTATTACAGGCCGACCATCCATAACCATGTACTGCAGGAGGTGGTCAGATCCCCCCAGGACTGTATACTCACAGAGGTCCCAGTTATTACAGGCCGACCATCCATAACCATGTACTGCAGGAGGGGGTCAGATCCCCCCAGGACTGTATACTCACAGAGGTCCCAGTTATTACAGTCCAACCATCCATAACCATGTACTGCAGGAGGTGGTCAGATCCCCCCAGGACTGTATACTCATAGGGGTCCTGATTATTACAGGCCGACCATCCATAACCATGTACTGCAGGAGGTGGTCAGATCCCCCCAGGACTGTATACTCACAGAGGTCCCAGTTATTACAGGCCGACCATCCATAACCATGTACTGCAGGAGGGGGTCAGATCCCCCCAGGACTGTATATACTCACAGAGGTCCCAGTTATTACAGGCCGACCATCCATCACCATGTACTGCAGGAGGTGGTCAGATCCCCCCAGGTCTGTATATACTCACAGCTGTCCCAGTTATTAGAGGCCAGCCATCTATAACCACGTTCTCCTAGAGAAGGTCAGATCCCCCCAGGACTGTATACTCACAGAGGTCCCAGTTATTAGAGGCCAACCATCCATAACCATGTACTGCAGGAGGTGGTCAGATCCCCCCAGGACTTTATACTCACAGAGGTCCCAGTTATTACAGGCCAACCATCTATAACCATGTACTGCAGGAGGTGGTCAGAGCCCCCCAGGACTGTATACTCACAGAGGTCCCAGTTATTACAGGCCGACCATCCATAACCATGTACTGCAGGAGGTGGTCAGATCCCCCCAGGACTGTATACTCATAGGGGTCCTGATTATTACAGGCCAACCATCCATAACCATGTACTGCAGGAGGTGGTCAGATCCCCCCAGGACTGTATATACTCACAGAGGTCCCAGTTATTACAGGCCGACCATCCATAACCATGTACTGCAGGAGGTGGTCAGATCCCCCCAGGACTGTATATACTCACAGAGGTCCCAGTTATTACAGGCCGACCATCCATAACCATGTACTGCAGGAGGTGGTCAGATTCCCCCAGGACTGTATACTCACAGCTGTCCCAGTTATTACAGTCCAACCATCCATAACCATGTACTGCAGGAGGTGGTCAGATCCCCCCAGGACTGTATACTCACAGAGGTCCCAGTTATTACAGGCCGACCATCCATAACCATGTACTGCAGGAGGGGGTCAGATCCCCCCAGGACTGTATACTCACAGAGGTCCCAGTTATTACAGGCCGACCATCCATAACCATGTACTGCAGGAGGTGGTCAGATCCCCCCAGGACTGTATACTCATAGGGGTCCTGATTATTACAGTCCAACCATCCATAACCATGTACTGCAGGAGGTGGTCAGATCCCCCCAGGACTGTATACTCACAGAGGTCCCAGTTATTACAGGCCGACCATCCATAACCATGTACTGCAGGAGGTGGTCAGATCCCCCCAGGACTTTATACTCACAGAGGTCCCAGTTATTACAGGCCAACCATCCATAACCATGTACTGCAGGAGGTGGTCAGATCCCCCCAGGACTGTATACTCACAGAGGTCCCAGTTATTACAGTCCAACCATCCATAACCATGTACTGCAGGAGGTGGTCAGATCCCCCCAGGACTGTATACTCACAGAGGTCCCAGTTATTACAGGCCAACCATCCATAACCATGTACTGCAGGAGGTGGTCAGATCCCCCCAGGACTGTATACTCGCAGAGGTCCCAGTTATTACAGGCCGACCATCCATAACCATGTACTGCAGGAGGTGGTCAGATTCCCCCAGGACTGTATACTCATAGGGGTCCTGATTATTACAGGCCAACCATCCATAACCATGTACTGCAGGAGGTGGTCAGATCCCCCCAGGACTGTATACTCACAGAGGTCCCAGTTATTACAGTCCAACCATCCATAACCATGTACTGCAGGAGGTGGTCAGATCCCCCCAGGACTGTATACTCACAGAGGTCCCAGTTATTACAGTCCAACCATCCATAACCATGTACTGCAGGAGGAGGTCAGATCCCCCCAGGACTTTATACTCACAGAGGTCCCAGTTATTACAGGCCGACCATCCATAACCATGTACTGCAGGAGGTGGTCAGAGCCCCCCAGGACTGTATACTCACAGAGGTCCCAGTTATTACAGGCCGACCATCCATAACCATGTACTGCAGGAGGTGGTCAGATCCCCCCAGGACTGTATACTCACAGAGGTCCCAGTTATTACAGGCCAGCCATCTATAACCACGTTCTCCTAGAGAAGGTCAGATACCCCCCAGGACCATCTGTACTCACTGGGGTATGTGAGCCAAAGGATGTGGACATGTTTAATTAGCAACACTTGGGATGCACCAATAATTATAGCGATACCAAACAGTCCTGGGGTACATGAGATTGGAGACTGACATCTACTCACTAGGATCTCAGGACACCTCAGGAAACACTCCAAACCACACAATAAAGTTTCCACAACGGCCTACGTACATTTTAATATAGTATAGGAAATTGTCCACACCATATTTGGGAAAATGTACATTGTTCTTAAAAGTGAAGGTTTAATTTGACAATTGAGTTTCAGGGACCCTAATCTGACCCTGGGGTACGTAACATTGGGGTTACAGTTGTATTCAGGAACAGGGTAAGGGTTAATAACTAGTTATTTGCTAACGTATCATCTGTGACTTGGGTGATAATTGGGGTTACAGATTAGGGTCCGGGTCTGAGTTAGTCCATTTGTTTGGTTTACAGCCATTTTTAGGGTGAGGGACATGGGATGGTGATCAGGGTCGGTGCGAGGGTTAGGGTTACAGTTTGGCTAGGTGTCGGGGGCTGGTAAATTTGTTAGGATTTGAATTGGGGTCATGAGGGTCACAGTTTGGGTGGCCAGGACATTGAGACGTCTCTTCCATCTTCTAGTTGCAGAGGTGAACCCCAATGTTGTGGTGATCTCGCTGCTCGCCATCCTCAGTATCCTGCTGATCGGACTCCTGCTGGTGACGCTTATCGTTTTACGCAGAAAACATCTTCAGATGTCGAGGTAATTTAATACGAATCCACCCGGTATATGTACATCAGACATATGTATGACAGTACCGGTCAGTCAGTGTATGATACCCCTTCCCCCCCCTCTCAGTGTATCACAGCCCCTATGATAGCCCTCCACCCCCCCACCCCCGCTCAGAGTATGATACCACAACCCCCCCACCCCCCCAGCTCATGTATGACAGTACCGGTCAGTCAGTGTATCAAAAACAGAAGAGAAGGCAGCCGCACTCCGTTGTCCTATTCCAAAAAGTGTTTATTCACATGTGGATACAAAGCTACGTTTCGGCTAGCTCAATGTAGCCATTTTCAAGCAGTGCATTTTCTGCTTGAAAATGGCTACACTGAGCTAGCCGAAACGTAGCTTTGTATCCACATGTGAATAAACACTTTTTGGAATAGGACAACGGAGTGCGGCTGCCTTCTCTTCTGTTTTTGATGCCACTGGATCTCGGGTCAGACCAAAGCAGCTAGCACCCACACGGATTGAATCCCTTGTTACTCACAGTGCTGACCTCCTCTACTACACCCGGTCAGTCAGTGTATGATACCCATTCCCCCCCCTCTCAGTGTATCACAGCCCCTATGATAGCCCTCCCCTCGGTCTCTGTGTGTGGCCGCCCCTCGGTCTCTGTGTGTGGCCGCCCCTCGGTCTCTGTGTGTGGCCGCCCCTCGGTCTCTGTGTGTGGCCACCCCTCGGTCTCTGTGTGTGGCTGCCCCTCGGTGCCTGTGTGTGGCCGCCCCTCGGTCTCTGTGTGTGGCCGCCCCTCGGTGCCTGTGTGTGGCCGCCCCTCGGTCTCTGTGTGTGGCCGCCCCTCGGTCTCTGTGTGTGGCCGCCCCTCGGTGCCTGTGTGTGGCCGCCCCTCGATCTCTGTGTGTGGCCGCCCCTCGGTCTCTGTGTGTGGCCGCCCCTCGGTCTCTGTGTGTGGCCGCCCCTCGATCTCTGTGTGTGGCCGCCCCTCGATCTCTGTGTGTGGCCGCCCCTCGGTCTCTGTGTGTGGCCGCCCCTCGGTCTCTGTGTGTGGCCGCCCCTCGGTCCCTGTGTGTGGCCGCCCCTCGGTCTCTGTGTGTGGCCGCCCCTCGGTCTCTGTGTGTGGCCGCCCCTCGGTCTCTGTGTGTGGCCGCCCCTCGGTCTCTGTGTGTGGCCGCCCCTCGGTCCCTGTGTGTGGCCGCCCCTCGATCTCTGTGTGTGGCCGCCCCTCGGTCTCTGTGTGTGGCCGCCCCTCGGTCTCTGTGTGTGGCCGCCCCTCGGTCTCTGTGTGTGGCCGCCCTGCGGTCTCTGTGTGTGGCCGCCCCTCGGTCTCTGTGTGTGGCCGCCCCTCGGTCTCTGTGTGTGGCCGCCCCTCGGTCCCTGTGTGTGGCCGCCCCTCGATCTCTGTGTGTGGCCGCCCCTCGGTCTCTGTGTGTGGCCGCCCCTCGGTCTCTGTGTGTGGCCGCCCCTCGGTCTCTGTGTGTGGCCGCCCCTCGGTCCCTGTGTGTGGCCGCCCCTCGGTCCCTGTGTGTGGCCGCCCCTCGGTCCCTGTGTGTGGCCGCCCCTCGATCTCTGTGTGTGGCCGCCCCTCGGTCTCTGTGTGTGGCCGCCCCTCGGTCTCTGTGTGTGGCCGCCCCTCGGTCTCTGTGTGTGGCCGCCCCGCGGTCTCTGTGTGTGGCCGCCCCTCGGTCTCTGTGTGTGGCCGCCCCGCGGTCTCTGTGTGTGGCCGCCCCGCGGTCTCTGTGTGTGGCCGCCCCGCGGTCTCTGTGTGTGGCCGCCCCTCGGTCTCTGTGTGTGGCCGCCCCGCGGTCTCTGTGTGTGGCCGCCCCTCGGTCTCTGCGTGTGGCGCCCCTCGGTCTCTGCGTGTGGCGCCCCTCGGTCTCTGCGTGTGGCGCCCCTCGGTCTCTGTGTGTGGCCGCCCCTCGGTCTCTGTGTGTGGCCGCCCCTCGGTCTCTGTGTGTGGCCGCCCCTCGGTCCCTGTGTGTGGCCGCCCCTCGGTCCCTGTGTGTGGCCGCCCCTCGGTCCCTGTGTGTGGCCGCCCCTCGATCTCTGTGTGTGGCCGCCCCTCGGTCTCTGTGTGTGGCCGCCCCTCGGTCTCTGTGTGTGGCCGCCCCTCGGTCTCTGTGTGTGGCCGCCCCGCGGTCTCTGTGTGTGGCCGCCCCTCGGTCTCTGTGTGTGGCCGCCCCTCGGTCTCTTTATGTGGCCGCCCCGCGGTGCCTGTGTGTGGCCGCCCCTCGATCTCTGTGTGTGGCCGCCCCTCGGTCTCTGTGTGTGGCCGCCCCTCGGTCTCTGTGTGTGGCCGCCCCGCGGTGCCTGTGTGTGGCCGCCCCTCGGTCTCTGTGTGTGGAGGCCCCTCGGTCTCTGTGTGTGGCGGCCCCTCTGTCTCTGTGTGTGGCCCCCCTCGGTGCCTGTGTGTGGCCGCCCCTCGGTGCCTGTGTGTGGCCGCCCCTCGGTCTCTGTGTGTGGCCGCCCCTCAGTGCCTGTGTGTGGACGCCCCTCGATCTCTGTGTGTGGACGCCCCTTGGTCTCTGTGTGTGGCCGCCCCTCGGTGCCTGTGTGTGGCCGCCCCTCGGTCTCTGTGTGTGGCCGCCCCTCGGTGCCTGTGTGTGGCCGCCCCTCGGTCTCTGCGTGTGGCCGCCCCTCGGTCTCTGTGTGTGGCCGCCCCTCGGTCTCTGTGTGTGGCCGCCCCTCGGTCCCTGTGTGTGGCCGCCTCTCGGTCTCTGTGTGTGGCCGCCCCTCGGTCTCTGTGTGTGGCCGCCCCTCGGTCCCTGTGTGTGGCCGCCTCTCGGTCTCTGTGTGTGGCCGCCCCTCGGTCTCTGTGTGTGGCCGCCCCTCGGTCTCTGTGTGTGGCCGCCCCTCGGTCTCTGTGTGTGGCCGCCCCTCGGTCCCTGTGTGTGGCCGCCCCTAGCTCTCTGTGTGTGGCCGCCCCTCGGTCTCTGTGTGTGGCCGCCCCTCGGTCCCTGTGTGTGGCCGCCTCTCGGTCTCTGTGTGTGGCCGCCCCTCGGTCTCTGTGTGTGGCCACCCCTCGGTCTCTGTGTGTGGCTGCCCCTCGGTGCCTGGGTGTGGCCGCCCCTCGGTCTCTGTGTGTGGCCGCCCCTCGGTCTCTGTGTGTGGCCGCCCCTCGGTCCCTGTGTGTGGCCGCCCCTCGGTCTCTGTGTGTGGCCGCCCCTCCGTGCCTGTGTGTGGCCGCCCCTCGGTCTCTGTGTGTGGCCGCCCCTCGGTCTCTGTGTGTGGCCGCCCCTCGGTCTCTGTGTGTGGCCGCCCCTCGGTCTCTGTGTGTGGCCGCCCCTCGGTCCCTGTGTGTGGCCGCCCCTAGCTCTCTGTGTCTGCACATTTCTGGATTTTGAACCCTTCTTCATTCCGTGTGTTTAACTATTTCTCATCCCACAACATTCTGAAAGCAGCGTCCTGTCATTTCTTCCCAGGGAATGTGGGGCCGGAACATTCATCAACTTTGCCACCCTGGAGAGAGATGGGAAACTTCCATACAATTGGTGAGTGTGTGAGATAGGTGATATGGTGATATCTCTATGGATGTGCCTATAGGTGATGTCTCTGTGGTGATATCTCTATGGATGTGCCTGTAGGTGATGTCTCTGTGGATGTGCCTGTAGGTGATGTCTCTGTGGATGTGCCTATAGGTGATGTCTCTATGGATGTGCCTATAGGTGATGTCTCTGTGGATGTGCCTATAGGTGATGTCTCTATGGATGTGCCTATAGGTGATGTCTATATGGATGTGCCTATAGGTGATGTCTCTGTGGATGTGCCTGTAGGTGATGTCTCTGTGGATGTGCCTGTAGGTGATGTCTCTGTGGATGTGCCTGTAGGTGATGTCTCTATGGATGTGCCTATAGGTGATGTCTCTGTGGATGTGCCTATAGGTGATGTCTCTATGGATGTGCCTATAGGTGATGTCTCTATGGATGTGCCTATAGGTGATGTCTATATGGATGTGCCTATAGGTGATGTCTCTGTGGATGTGCCTGTAGGTGATGTCTCTGTGGATGTGCCTGTAGGTGATGTCTCTGTGGATGTGCCTGTAGGTGATGTCTCTGTGGATGTGCCTGTAGGTGATGTCTCTGTGGATGTGCCTGTAGGTGATGTCTCTGTGGATGTGCCTGTAGGTGATGTCTCTGTGGATGTGCCTGTAGGTGATGTCTCTGTGGATGTGCCTATAGGTGATGTCTCTATGGATGTGCCTATAGGTGATGTCTCTGTGGATGTGCCTATAGGTGATGTCTCTATGGATGTGCCTATAGGTGATGTCTCTATGGATGTGCCTATAGGTGATGTCTATATGGATGTGCCTGTAGGTGATGTCTCTGTGGATGTGCCTATAGGTGATGTCTCTATGGATGTGCCTATAGGTGATGTCTATATGGATGTGCCTGTAGGTGATGTCTCTGTGGGTGTGCCTGTAGGTGATGTCTCTGTGGATGTGCCTGTAGGTGATGTCTCTGTGGATGTGCCTGTAGGCGATGTCTCTGTGGATGTGCCTGTAGGTGATGTCTCTGTGGATGTGCCTGTAGGTGATGTCTCTGTGGATGTGCCTATAGGTGATGTCTCTGTGGATGTGCCTATAGGTGATGTCTCTGTGGATGTGCCTATAGGTGATGTCTCTGTGGATGTGCCTGTAGGCGATGTCTCTGTGGATGTGCCTGTAGGCGATGTCTCTGTGGATGTGCCTGTAGGTGATGTCTCTGTGGATGTGCCTGTAGGTGATGTCTCTGTGGATGTGCCTGTAGGTGATGTCTCTGTGGATGTGCCTATAGGTGATGTCTCTGTGGATGTGCCTATAGGTGATGTCTCTATGGATGTGCCTGTAGGTGATGTCTCTGTGGATGTGCCTATAGGTGATGTCTCTGTGGATGTGCCTATAGGTGATGTCTCTGTGGATGTGCCTATAGGTGATGTCTCTATGGATGTGCCTGTAGGTGATGTCTCTGTGGATGTGCCTGTAGGTGATGTCTCTGTGGATGTGCCTATAGGTGATGTCTCTATGGATGTGCCTGTAGGTGATGTCTCTGTGGATGTGCCTGTAGGTGATGTCTATATGGATGTGCCTATAGGTGATGTCTCTGTGGATGTGCCTGTAGGTGATGTCTCTGTGGATTTGCCTGTAGGCGATGTCTCTGTGGATGTGCCTGTAGGTGATGTCTCTGTGGATGTGCCTGTAGGTGATGTCTCTGTGGATGTGCCTATTCCGGCTATCAGTATATTCCTCTATATCTGCATATACAGCTAATAACTCATTACTGTCATCTCATTACTACAATCTACACTATGGTAATGTTATGCAGTGGTGCAGTGTATCCTGGGTCATTATGCAGTGGTGCAGTGTATCCTGGGTTATCAGTATGCAGTGGTGCGGTGTATCCTGGGTCATTAGTATGCAGTGGTGCAGTGTATCCTGGGTCATTAGTATGCAGTGGTGCGGTGTATCCTGGGTCATTAGTATGCAGTGGTGCAGTGTATCCTGGGTCATTATGCAGTGGTGCAGTGTATCCTGGGTTATCAGTATGCAGTGGTGCGGTGTATCCTGGGTCATTAGTATGCAGTGGTGCAGTGTATCTTGGGTCGTTAGTATGCAGTGGTGCAGTGTATCTTGGGTTATTAGTATGCAGTGGTGCAGTGTATCCTGGGTCATTAGTATGCAGTGGTGCAGTGTATCCTGGGTCATCAGTATGCAGTGGTGCAGTGTATCCTGGGTTATTAGTATGCAGTGGTGCAGTGTTTCCTGGGTTATTAGTATGCAGTGGTGCAGTGTATCCTGAGTAATCAGTATGCAGTGGTGCAGTGTATCCTGGGTTATTAGTATGCAGTGGTGCAGTGTATCCTGGGTCATTAGTATGCAGTGGTGCAGTGTATCCTGAGTAATCAGCATGCAGTGGTGCAGTGTATCCTGGGTTATTGGTATGCAGTGGTGCAGTGTATCCTGGGTCATTAGTATGCAGTGGTGCAGTGTATCCTGGGTCATTAGTATGCAGTGGTGCAGTGTATCCTGGGTTATTAGTATGCAGTGGTGCAGTGTATCCTGAGTAATCAGCATGCAGTGGTGCAGTGTATCCTGGGTCGTTAGTATGCAGTGGTGCAGTGTATCCTGGGTTATCAGTATGCAGTGGTGCAGTGTATCCTGGGTTATTAGTATGCAGTGGCGCAGTGTATCCTGAGTAATCAGTATGCAGTGGTGCAGTGTATCCTGGGGTATTAGTATGCAGTGGTGCAGTGTATCCTGAGTACTCAGTATGCAGTGGTGCAGTGTATCCTGGGTTATCAGTATGCAGTGGTGCAGTGTATACTGGGTCATTAGTATGCAGTGGTGCAGTGTATCCTGAGTAATCAGTATGCAGTGGTGCGGTGTATCCTGGGTTATTAGTATGCAGTGGTGCAGTGTATCCTGGGTTATTAGTATGCAGTGGTGCAGTGTATACTGGGTTATTGGTATGCAGTGGTGCAGTGTATCCTGGGTTATTGGTATGCAGTGCTGCAGTGTATCCTGGGTTATTGGTATGCAGTGCTGCAGTGTACCCTGGGTCATTAGTATGCAGTGGTGCAGTGTATCCTGGGTTATTAATATGCAGTGGTGCAGTGTATCCTGGGTTATTAGTATGCAGTGGTGCAGTGTATCCTGGGTTATCAGTATGCAGTGGTGCAGTGTATCCTGGGTTATCAGTATGCAGTGGTGCAGTGTATCCTGGGTCGTTGGTATGCAGTGGTGCAGTGCATCCTGGGTTATCAGTATGCAGTGGTGCAGTGTATCCTGGGTTGTTAGTATGCAGTGGTGCAGTGTATCCTGGGTTGTTAGTATGCAGTGGTGTAGTGTATCCTGGGTCGTTAGTATGCAGTGGTGCAGTGTATCCTGGGTCGTTAGTATGCAGTGGTGCAGTGTATCCTGGGTCGTTAGTATGCAGTGGTGCAGTGTATCCTGGGTCATTAGTATGCAGTGGTGCAGTGTATCCTGAGTAATCAGTATGCAGTGGTGCAGTGTATCCAGGGTTATTAGTATGCAGTGGTGCAGTGTATACTGGGTTATTAATATGCAGTGGTGCAGTGTATCCTGGGTCATTATGCAGTGGTGCAGTGTATCCTGGGTTATCAGTATGCAGTGGTGCAGTGTATCCTGGGTTGTTAGTATGCAGTGGTGCAGTGTATCCTGGGTCGTTAGTATGCAGTAGTGCAGTGTATCATGGGTTATCAGTATGCAGTGGTGCAGTGTATCCTGGGTCGTTAGTATGCAGTAGTGCAGTGTATCCTGGGTTATCAGTATGCAGTGGTGCAGTGTATCCTGGGTCATTAGTATGCAGGGGTGCAGTGTATCCTGGGTTATTAGTATGCAGTGGTGCAGTGTATCCTGGGTTATTAGTATGCAGTGGTGCAGTGTATCCTGGGTCGTTAGTATGCAGTGGTGCAGTGTATCCTGGGTTATCAGTATGCAGTGGTGCAGTGTATCCTGGGTTATTAGTATGCAGTGGTGCAGTGTATCCTGGGTCATTAGTATGCAGTGGTGCAGTGTATCCTGGGTCGTTAGTATGCAGTGGTGCAGTGTATCCTGGGTCGTTAGTATGCAGTGGTGCAGTGTATCCTGGGTCGTTAGTATGCAGTGGTGCAGTGTATCCTGGGTCGTTAGTATGCAGTGGTGCAGTGTATCCTGGGTCGTTAGTATGCAGTGGTGCAGTGTATCCTGGGTCGTTAGTATGCAGTGGTGCAGTGTATCCTGGGTCGTTAGTATGCAGTGGTGCAGTGTATCCTGGGTCGTTAGTATGCAGTGGTGCAGTGTATCCTGGGTCGTTAGTATGCAGTGGTGCAGTGTATCCTGGGTCGTTAGTATGCAGTGGTGCAGTGTATCCTGGATCTTTAGTATGCAGTGGTGCAGTGTATCCTGGGTCGTCAGTATGCAGTGGTGCAGTGTATCCTGGGTCGTCAGTATGCAGTGGTGCAGTGTATCCTGGGTCGTCAGTATGCAGTGGTGCAGTGTATCCTGGGTCGTCAGTATGCAGTGGTGCAGTGTATCCTGGGTCGTTAGTATGCAGTGGTGCAGTGTATCCTGGGTCGTTAGTATGCAGTGGTGCAGTGTATCCTGGATCTTTAGTATGCAGTGGTGCAGTGTATCCTGGGTCGTCAGTATGCAGTGGTGCAGTGTATCCTGGGTCGTTAGTATGCAGTGGTGCAGTGTATCCTGGGTCGTTAGTATGCAGTGGTGCAGTGTATCCTGGGTCGTTAGTATGCAGTGGTGCAGTGTATCCTGGGTCGTCAGTATGCAGTGGTGCAGTGTATCCTGGGTCGTTAGTATGCAGTGGTGCAGTGTATCCTGGGTCGTTAGTATGCAGTGGTGCAGTGTATCCTGGATCTTTAGTATGCAGTGGTGCAGTGTATCCTGAGTAATCAGTATGCAGTGGTGCAGTGTATCCTGGGTCGTCAGTATGCAGTGGTGCAGTGCATTATGGGTCGTTAGTATGCAGTGGTGCAGTGTATCCTGGGTCGTTAGTAAGCAGTGGTGCAGTGTATCCTGGATCTTTAGTATGCAGTGGTGCAGTGTATCCTGAGTAATCAGTATGCAGTGGTGCAGTGTATCCTGGGTTATTAGTATGCAGTGGTGCAGTGTATCCTGGGTCGTTAGTATGCAGTGGTGCAGTGTATCCTGGGTTATTAGTATGCAGTGGTGCAGTGTATCCTGGGTCATTAGTATGCAGTGGTGCAGTGTATCCTGGGTTATTAGTATGCAGTGGTGCAGTGTATCCTGGTCATTAGTATGCAGTGGTGCAGTGTATCCTGGTCATTAGTATGCAGTGGTGCAGTGTATCCTGGGTCGTTAGTATGCAGTGGTGCAGTGTATCCTGGGTCGTTAGTATGCAGTGGTGCAGTGTATCCTGGGTCATTAGTATGCAGTGGTGCAGTGTATCCTGGGTTATTAGTATGCAGTGGTGCAGTGTATCCTGGTCATTAGTATGCAGTGGTGCAGTGTATCCTGGTCATTAGTATGCAGTGGTGCAGTGTATCCTGGGTCGTTAGTATGCAGTGGTGCAGTGTATCCTGGGTCGTTAGTATGCAGTGGTGCAGTGTATCCTGGGTCGTTAGTATGCAGTGGTGCAGTGTATCCTGGGTCGTTAGTATGCAGTGGTGCAGTGTATCCTGGATCTTTAGTATGCAGTGGTGCAGTGTATCCTGGGTCGTTAGTATGCAGTGGTGCAGTGTATCCTGGGTCGTTAGTATGCAGTGGTGCAGTGTATCCTGGGTCGTTAGTATGCAGTGGTGCAGTGTATCCTGGGTCGTTAGTATGCAGTGGTGCAGTGTATCCTGGGTCGTTAGTATGCAGTGGTGCAGTGTATCCTGGATCTTTAGTATGCAGTGGTGCAGTGTATCCTGGGTCGTCAGTATGCAGTGGTGCAGTGTATCCTGGGTCGTCAGTATGCAGTGGTGCAGTGTATCCTGGGTCGTCAGTATGCAGTGGTGCAGTGTATCCTGGGTCGTCAGTATGCAGTGGTGCAGTGTATCCTGGGTCATTAGTATGCAGTGGTGCAGTGTATCCTGGGTCGTTAGTATGCAGTGGTGCAGTGTATCCTGGGTCGTTAGTATGCAGTGGTGCAGTGTATCCTGGGTCGTCAGTATGCAGTGGTGCAGTGTATCCTGGGTCGTTAGTATGCAGTGGTGCAGTGTATCCTGGGTCGTTAGTATGCAGTGGTGCAGTGTATCCTGGATCTTTAGTATGCAGTGGTGCAGTGTATCCTGAGTAATCAGTATGCAGTGGTGCAGTGTATCCTGGGTCGTCAGTATGCAGTGGTGCAGTGTATTATGGGTCGTTAGTATGCAGTGGTGCAGTGTATCCTGGGTCGTTAGTATGCAGTGGTGCAGTGTATCCTGGATCTTTAGTATGCAGTGGTGCAGTGTATCCTGGGTCGTCAGTATGCAGTGGTGCAGTGTATCCTGGATCTTTAGTATGCAGTGGTGCAGTGTATCCTGGGTCGTCAGTATGCAGTGGTGCAGTGTATCCTGGGTCGTTAGTATGCAGTGGTGCAGTGTATCCTGGGTCGTTAGTATGCAGTGGGGCAGTGTATCCTGGTCGTTAGTATGCAGTGGTGCAGTGTATCCTGGGTCGTTAGTATGCAGTGGTGCAGTGTATCCTGGGTCGTTAGTATGCAGTGGTGCAGTGTATCCTGGGTCGTTAGTATGCAGTGGTGCAGTGTATCCTGGGTCATTATGCAGTGGTGCAGTGTATGCTGGGTTATCAGTATGCAGTGGTGCAGTGTATCCTGGATCTTTAGTATGCAGTGGTGCAGTGTATCCTGGGTCGTCAGTATGCAGTGGTGCAGTGTATCCTGGGTCGTCAGTATGCAGTGGTGCAGTGTATCCTGGGTCGTTAGTATGCAGTGGTGCAGTGTATCTTGGGTCGTTAGTATGCAGTGCTGCAGTGTATGCTGGGTTATCAGTATGCAGTGGTGCAGTGTATCCTGGGTCGTTAGTATGCAGTGGTGCAGTGTATCCTGGGTCATTATGCAGTGGTGCAGTGTATGCTGGGTTATCAGTATGCAGTGTTGCAGTGTATCCTGGGTCGTTAGTATGCAGTGGTGTGGACTCTTTTGCACTTCTTCACTCTCTCTCTTGTCTTCTCTCTCTATTTTCGGACTTGTTAACCCTTCGCAGGCGTCGGAGCATCTTTGCTTTCCTCACTCTGCTGCCGTCCTGCCTGTGGACTGACTATCTCTTGGCTTTCTATATTAACCCTTGGTAAGTAGCCGGCACATGACAGCTCAGAACTACCCCTCCTGCCACTGCCATGTAGGGGGGCAGCAGCGGTAACCCCCAGAGGATTCTCCTGGACCATAAAACATTCAAACATAATCACGTTTCCAGTCAAAGGATTTTATTACGCAACAGATAAAGAACAATGACCTGAAGTGCAATGAAGTGATGGGGGGGGGGGGGGGGATAAGTATCAATCACCGTGTAGTAGTGTTACAGTAACAGAAGTGCTATGAAGCGATGGGGGGGGAGGGATAAGTATCAATCACCGTGTAGTAGTGTTACAGTAACAGAAGTGCTATGAAGTGATGGGGGGGGGGGATAAGTATCAATCACCGTGTAGTAGTGTTACAGTAACAGAAGTGCTATGAAGTGATGGGGGGGGGGATAAGTATCAATCACCGTGTAGTAGTGTTACAGTAACAGAAGTGCTATGAAGCGATGGGGGGGGGGGGGGATAAGTACCAATCACCGTGTAGTAGTGTTACAGTAACAGAAGTGCTATGAAGTGATGGGGGGGGGGATAAGTATCAATCACCGTGTAGTAGTGTTACAGTAACAGAAGTGCTATGAAGTGATGGGGGGGGGGATAAGTATCAATCACCGTGTAGTAGTGTTACAGTAACAGAAGTGCTATGAAGTGATGGGGGGGGGGGGATAAGTATCAATCACCGTGTAGTAGTGTTACAGTAACAGAAGTGCTATGAGGCGATGGGGGGGGGGGGGATAAGTATCAATCACCGTGTAGTAGTGTTACAGTAACAGAAGTGCTATGAAGTGATGGGGGGGGGGGGGGGATAAGTATCAATCACCGTGTAGTAGTGTTACAGTAACAGAAGTGCTATGAAGCGATGGGGGAATAAGTATCAATCACCGTGTAGTAGTGTTACAGTAACAGAAGTGCTATGAAGTGATGGGGGGGGGGGGATAAGTACCAATCACCGTGTAGTAGTGTTACAGTAACAGAAGTGCTATGAAGCGATGGGGGGGGGGGGGATAAGTATCAATCACCGTGTAGTAGTGTTACAGTAACAGAAGTGCTATGAAGTGATGGGGGGGGGGGGATAAGTATCAATCACCGTGTAGTAGTGTTACAGTAACAGAAGTGCAATGAAGTGATGGGGGGGGGGGGGGGATAAGTATCAATCACCGTGTAGTAGTGTTACAGTAACAGAAGTGCTATGAAGTGATGGGGGGGGGGGGGGGATAAGTACCAATCACCGTGTAGTAGTGTTACAGTAACAGAAGTGCTATGAAGCGATGGGGGGGGGGGGGGGGGATAAGTACCAATCACCGTGTAGTAGTGTTACAGTAACAGAAGTGCTATGAAGTGATGGGGGGGGGGGGGGATAAGTATCAATCACCGTGTAGTAGTGTTACAGTAACAGAAGTGCTATGAAGCGATGGGGGGGGGGGGGGGATAAGTATCAATCACCGTGTAGTAGTGTTACAGTAACAGAAGTGCTATGAAGCGATGGGGGGGGGGGGGGGGGATAAGTATCAATCACCGTGTAGTAGTGTTACAGTAACAGAAGTGCTATGAAGCGATGGGGGGGGGGGGATAAGTATCAATCACCGTGTAGTAGTGTTACAGTAACAGAAGTGCTATGAAGTGATGGGGGGGGGGGGGATAAGTATCAATCACCGTGTAGTAGTGTTACAGTAACAGAAGTGCTATGAAGTGATGGGGGGGGGGGGGGGATAAGTATCAATCACCGTGTAGTAGTGTTACAGTAACAGAAGTGCTATGAAGCGATGGGGGGGGGGGGGGATAAGTATCAATCACCGTGTAGTAGTGTTACAGTAACAGAAGTGCTATGAAGTGATGGGGGGGGGGGGGGATAAGTATCAATCACCGTGTAGTAATGTTACAGTAACAGAAGTGCTATGAAGCGATGGGGGGGGGGGATAAGTATCAATCACCGTGTAGTAGTGTTACAGTAACAGAAGTGCTATGAAGTGATGGGGGGGGGGGATAAGTATCAATCACCGTGTAGTAGTGTTACAGTAACAGAAGTGCTATGAAGTGATGGGGGGGGGGGGGATAAGTATCAATCACCGTGTAGTAGTGTTACAGTAACAGAAGTGCTATGAAGTGATGGGGGGGGGGGATAAGTATCAATCACCGTGTAGTAGTGTTACAGTAACAGAAGTGCTATGAAGTGATGGGGGGGGGGATAAGTATCAATCACCGTGTAGTAGTGTTACAGTAACAGAAGTGCTATGAAGTGATGGGGGGGGGGGGGATAAGTATCAATCCCCGTGTAGTAGTGTTACAGTAACAGAAGTGCTATGAAGTGATGGGGGGGGGGGGATAAGTATCAATCACCGTGTAGTAGTGTTACAGTAACAGAAGTGCTATGAAGTGATGGGGGGGGGGGGGATAAGTATCAATCACCGTGTAGTAGTGTTACAGTAACAGAAGTGCTATGAAGTGATGGGGGGGGGGGGGGGGGGATAAGTATCAATCACCGTGTAGTAATGTTACAGTAACAGAAGTGCTATGAAGTGATGGGGGGTGGGATAAGTATCAATCACCGTGTAGTAGTGTTACAGTAACAGAAGTGCAATGAAGTGATGGGGGGGGGGGATAAGTATCAATCACCGTGTAGTAGTGTTACAGTAACAGAAGTGCTATGAAGTGATGGGGGGGGGGGGGATAAGTATCAATCACCGTGTAGTAGTGTTACAGTAACAGAAGTGCTATGAAGTGATGGGGGGGGGGGGGATAAGTATCAATCACCGTGTAGTAGTGTTACAGTAACAGAAGTGCTATGAAGTGATGGGGGGGGGGGATAAGTATTAATCACCGTGTAGTAGTGTTACAGTAACAGAAGTGCTATGAAGCGATGGGGGGGGGGGGGATAAGTACCAATCACCGTGTAGTAGTGTTACAGTAACAGAAGTGCTATGAAGTGATGGGGGGGGGGGGGGGATAAGTATCAATCACCGTGTAGTAGTGTTACAGTAACAGAAGTGCTATGAAGTGATGGGGGGGGGGGGGATAAGTATCAATCACCGTGTAGTAGTGTTACAGTAACAGAAGTGCTATGAAGTGATGGGGGGGGTGGGATAAGTATCAATCACCGTGTAGTAGTGTTACAGTAACAGAAGTGCTATGAAGCGATGGGGGGGGGGGGGATAAGTATCAATCACCGTGTAGTAGTGTTACAGTAACAGAAGTGCTATGAAGTGATGGGGGGTGGGATAAGTATCAATCACCGTGTAGTAGTGTTACAGTAACAGAAGTGCTATGAAGTGATGGGGGGGGGGGGGGATAAGTATCAATCACCGTGTAGTAGTGTTACAGTAACAGAAGTGCTATGAAGCGATGGGGGGGGGGGGGGGGGGGATAAGTACCAATCACCGTGTAGTAGTGTTACAGTAACAGAAGTGCTATGAAGTGATGGGGGGGGGGGGGGATAAGTATCAATCACCGTGTAGTAGTGTTACAGTAACAGAAGTGCTATGAAGTGATGGGGGGGGGGGGGATAAGTATCAATCACCGTGTAGTAGTGTTACAGTAACAGAAGTGCTATGAAGTGATGGGGGGTGGGATAAGTATCAATCACCGTGTAGTAGTGTTACAGTAACAGAAGTGCTATGAAGTGATGGGGGGGGGGGATAAGTATCAATCACCGTGTAGTAGTGTTACAGTAACAGAAGTGCTATGAAGTGATGGGGGGGGGGGGGGATAAGTATCAATCACCGTGTAGTAGTGTTACAGTAACAGAAGTGCTATGAAGTGATGGGGGGGGGGGGGATAAGTATCAATCACCGTGTAGTAGTGTTACAGTAACAGAAGTGCTATGAAGTGATGGGGGGTGGGATAAGTATCAATCACCGTGTAGTAGTGTTACAGTAACAGAAGTGCTATGAAGCGATGGGGGGGGGGGGGGGATAAGTATCAATCACCGTGTAGTAGTGTTACAGTAACAGAAGTGCTATGAAGTGATGGGGGGGGGGGGATAAGTATCAATCACCGTGTAGTAGTGTTACAGTAACAGAAGTGCTATGAAGTGATGGGGGGGGGGGATAAGTATCAATCACCGTGTAGTAGTGTTACAGTAACAGAAGTGCTATGAAGTGATGGGGGGGGGATAAGTACCAATCACCGTGTAGTAGTGTTACAGTAACAGAAGTGCTATGAAGTGATGGGGGGGGGATAAGTACCAATCACCGTGTAGTAGTGTTACAGTAACAGAAGTGCTATGAAGTGATGGGGGGGGGGGGGATAAGTATCAATCACCGTGTAGTAGTGTTACAGTAACAGAAGTGCTATGAAGCGATGGGGGAATAAGTATCAATCACCGTGTAGTAGTGTTACAGTAACAGAAGTGCTATGAAGCGATGGGGGGGGGGGGGATAAGTATCAATCACCGTGTAGTAGTGTTACAGTAACAGAAGTGCTATGAAGTGATGGGGGGTGGGATAAGTATCAATCACCGTGTAGTAGTGTTACAGTAACAGAAGTGCTATGAAGCGATGGGGGGGGGGGATAAGTATCAATCACCGTGTAGTAGTGTTACAGTAACAGAAGTGCTATGAAGCGATGGGGGGGGGGGGATAAGTATCAGTCACCGTGTAGTAGTGTTACAGTAACAGAAGTGCTATGAAGTGATGGGGGGGGGGGGGGGGGATAAGTATCAATCACCGTGTAGTAGTGTTACAGTAACAGAAGTGCTATGAAGTGATGGGGGGGGGGGATAAGTATCAATCACCGTGTAGTAGTGTTACAGTAACAGAAGTGCTATGAAGTGATGGGGGGGGGGGGGATAAGTATCAATCACCGTGTAGTAGTGAGGTTGAGTATTGGGGTGAGTATTGGGGTAGTTGAGGTGAGTATTGGGGTGAGTGTTGGGGTGAGTATTGGGGTGAGTGTTGGGCTGAGTATTGGGCTGAGTGTTGGGCTGAGTATTGTGGTGAATATTGGGCTGAGTGTTGGGCTGAGTGTTGGGCTGAGTGTTGGGCTGAGTGTTGGGCTGAGTGTTGGGCTGAGTGTTGGGCTGAGTATTGTGGTGAATATTGTGGTGAGTGTTGGGCTGAGTGTTGGGCTGAGTATTGGGGTGAGTGTTGGGGTGAGTATTGTGGTGAGTATTGTGGTGAGTATTGGGGTGAGTGCTGGGGTGATTGTTGGGGTGAGTATTGGGGTGAGTGTAGGGCTGAGTATTGTGGTGAGTATTGTGGTGAGTGTTGGGGTGAGTGTTGGGGTGAGTGTTGGGGTGAGTGTTGGGGTGAGTGTTGGGGTGAGTATTGGGGTGAGTGTTGGGGTGAGTGTTGGGGTGAGTGTTGGGGTGAGTGTTGAGGTGAGTGTTGGGGTGAGTGTTGGGGTGAGTGTTGGGGTGAGTATTGCGGTGAGTATTGAGGTGAGTGTTGGGGTGAGTTTTGGGCTCAGTGTTGGGGTGAGTGTTGGGGTGAGTATTGAGGTGAGTGTTGGGGTGAGTATTGTGGTGAGTATTGTGGTGAGTATTGGGGTGAGTGTTGGGGTGAGTGTTGGGGTGAGTGTTGGGGTGAGTGTTGGGGTGAGTATTGAGGTGAGTGTTGGGGTGAGTGTTGGGGTGAGTGTTGGGGTGAGTATTGAGGTGAGTGTTGGGCTGAGTGTTGGGCTGAGTGTTGGGCTGAGTGTTGGGCTGCGTGTTGGGCTGCGTGTTGGGCTGCGTGTTGGGCTGCGTGTTGGGCTGAGTGTTGGGCTGAGTATTGTGGTGAGTGTTGGGGTGAGTGTTGGGGTGATTGTTGCGGTGAGTATTGGGGTGAGTGTTGGGGTGAGTGTTGGGGTGAGTGTTGGGGTGAGTGTTGGGGTGAGTGTTGGGGTGAGTGTTGGGGTGAGTGTTGGGGTGAGTGTTGGGGTGAGTGTTGGGGTGAGTATTGTGGTGAGTGTTGGGGTGAGTATTGGGGTGAGTGTTGGGCTGAGTGTTGGGCTGAGTGTTGGGCTGAGTGTTGGGCTGAGTGTTGGGGTGAGTGTTGGGCTGAGTGTTGGGCTGAGTGTTGGGCTGAGTGTTGGGCTGAGTGTTGGGCTGAGTGTTGGGCTGAGTGTTGGGCTGAGTGTTGGGCTGAGTGTTGTGGTGAGTGTTGTGGTGAGTGTTGGGCTGAGTGTTGGGCTGAGTGTTGGGCTGAGTGTTGGGCTGAGTGTTGGGCTGAGTGTTGGGGTGAGTGTTGGGGTGAGTGTTGGGGTGAGTATTGCGGTGAGTATTGAGGTGAGTATTGTGGTGAGTATTGGGGTAGCTGGGGTTCCAGCGAGCACTGTCCAGGCCTCACACTGCTGTGCTCTCTCCTGACGGCAGTTTGGTGTAGTCCCTCCCTGGGTTAGGGTTAGGGTTAGGGTTAGGTCTAACCCTAACCCTAACCCTCTCCTCACGGACCTGAACAGAACTTCCGGGTCATCCTCAGAACGGCACATTAGTAAGATGAAACCAAGAGACCCTTCAAGGGATCAGTCTATGAGGATGAGGGGGTGACACAAGAGCTTACAGCCTATGAGGATGAGGGGGTGACACAAGAGCTTACAGTCTATGAGGATGAGGGGGTGACACAAGAGCTTACAGTCTATGAGGATGAGGGGGTGACACAAGAGCTTACAGTCTATGAGGATGAGGAGGACACAAGAGCTTACAGCCTATGAGGATGAGGGGGTGACACAAGAGCTTACAGTCTATGAGGATGAGGGGGTGACACAAGAGCTTACAGTCTATGAGGATGAGGGGGTGACACAAGAGCTTACAGTCTATGAGGATGAGGGGGGACACAAGAGCTTACAGTCTATGAGGATGAGGGGGTGACACAAGAGCTTACAGTCTATGAGGATGAGGGGGTGACACAAGAGCTTACAGTCTATGAGGATGAGGAGGACACAAGAGCTTACAGCCTATGAGGATGAGGGGGTGACACAAGAGCTTACAGTCTATGAGGATGAGGGGGTGACACAAGAGCTTACAGTCTATGAGGATGAGGGGGTGACACAAGAGCTTACAGTCTATGAGGATGAGGGGTGACACAAGAGCTTACAGTCTATGAGGATGAGGGGGTGACACAAGAGCTTACAGTCTATGAGGATGAGGAGGACACAAGAGCTTACAGCCTATGAGGATGAGGGGGTGACACAAGAGCTTACAGTCTATGAGGATGAGGGGAGGACACAAGAGCTTACAGTCTATGAGGATGAGGGGGACACAAGACCTTACAGTCTATGAGGATGAGGGGGGACACAAGAGCTTACAGTCTATGAGGATGAGGGGGGACACAAGAGCTTACAGTCTATGAGGATAAGGGGTGACACAAGAGCTTACAGTCTATGAGGATGAGGGGGTGACACAAGAGCTTACAGTCTATGAGGATGAGGGGTGACACAAGAGCTTACAGTCTATGAGGATGAGGGGATGACACAAGAGCTTACAGTCTATGAGGATGAGGGGGGACACAAGAGCTTACAGTCTATGAGGATGAGGGGGTGGCACAAGAGCTTACAGTCTATGAGGATGACAGGGGACACAAGAGCTTACAGTCTATGAGGATGAGGGGTGACACAGGAGCTTACAGTTTATAAGGATGAGGGGTGACACAAGAGCTTACAGTCTATGAGGATGAGGGGAGGACACAAGAGCTTACACTCTATGAGGATGAGGGGGGACACAAGAGCTTACACTCTATGAGGATGAGGGGGGACACAAGAGCTTACAGTCTATGAGGATGAGGGGGTGACACAAGAGCTTACAGTCTATGAGGATGAGGGGGTGACACAAGAGCTTACAGTCTATGAGGATGAGGAGGACACAAGAGCTTACAGCCTATGAGGATGAGGGGGTGACACAAGAGCTTACAGTCTATGAGGATGAGGGGGTGACACAAGAGCTTACAGTCTATGAGGATGAGGGGGTGACACAAGAGCTTACAGTCTATGAGGATGAGGAGGACACAAGAGCTTACAGCCTATGAGGATGAGGGGGTGACACAAGAGCTTACAGTCTATGAGGATGAGGGGGTGACACAAGAGCTTACAGTCTATGAGGATGAGGGGGTGACACAAGAGCTTACAGTCTATGAGGATGAGGGGGGACACAAGAGCTTACAGTCTATGAGGATGAGGGGGTGACACAAGAGCTTACAGTCTATGAGGATGAGGGGGTGACACAAGAGCTTACAGTCTATGAGGATGAGGAGGACACAAGAGCTTACAGCCTATGAGGATGAGGGGGTGACACAAGAGCTTACAGTCTATGAGGATGAGGGGGTGACACAAGAGCTTACAGTCTATGAGGATGAGGGGGTGACACAAGAGCTTACAGTCTATGAGGATGAGGGGTGACACAAGAGCTTACAGTCTATGAGGATGAGGGGGTGACACAAGAGCTTACAGTCTATGAGGATGAGGAGGACACAAGAGCTTACAGCCTATGAGGATGAGGGGGTGACACAAGAGCTTACAGTCTATGAGGATGAGGGGAGGACACAAGAGCTTACAGTCTATGAGGATGAGGGGGACACAAGACCTTACAGTCTATGAGGATGAGGGGGGACACAAGAGCTTACAGTCTATGAGGATGAGGGGGGACACAAGAGCTTACAGTCTATGAGGATAAGGGGGTGACACAAGAGCTTACAGTCTATGAGGATGAGGGGGTGACACAAGAGCTTACAGTCTATGAGGATGAGGGGTGACACAAGAGCTTACAGTCTATGAGGATGAGGGGATGACACAAGAGCTTACAGTCTATGAGGATGAGGGGGGACACAAGAGCTTACAGTCTATGAGGATGAGGGGGTGGCACAAGAGCTTACAGTCTATGAGGATGACAGGGGACACAAGAGCTTACAGTCTATGAGGATGAGGGGTGACACAGGAGCTTACAGTTTATAAGGATGAGGGGTGACACAAGAGCTTACAGTCTATGAGGATGAGGGGAGGACACAAGAGCTTACACTCTATGAGGATGAGGGGGGACACAAGAGCTTACACTCTATGAGGATGAGGGGGGACACAAGAGCTTACAGTCTATGAGGATGAGGGGGTGACACAAGAGCTTACAGTCTATGAGGATGAGGGGGTGACACAAGAGCTTACAGTCTATGAGGATGAGGAGGACACAAGAGCTTACAGCCTATGAGGATGAGGGGGTGACACAAGAGCTTACAGTCTATGAGGATGAGGGGGTGACACAAGAGCTTACAGTCTATGAGGATGAGGGGGTGACACAAGAGCTTACAGTCTATGAGGATGAGGGGGTGACACAAGAGCTTACAGTCTATGAGGATGAGGGGGTGACACAAGAGCTTACAGTCTATGAGGATGAGGGGGTGACACAAGAGCTTACAGTCTATGAGGATGAGGAGGACACAAGAGCTTACAGCCTATGAGGATGAGGGGGTGACACAAGAGCATACAGTCTATGAGGATGAGGGGAGGACACAAGAGCTTACAGTCTATGAGGATGAGGGGGACACAAGACCTTACAGTCTATGAGGATGAGGGGGGACACAAGAGCTTACAGTCTATGAGGATGAGGGGGGACACAAGAGCTTACAGTCTATGAGGATGAGGGGGGACACAAGAGCTTACAGTCTATGAGGATGAGGGGGTGGCACAAGAGCTTACAGTCTATGAGGATGAGGGGGTGACACAAGAGCTTACAGTCTATGAGGATGAGGGGGTGACACAAGAGCTTACAGTCTATGAGGATGAGGGGGGACACAAGAGCTTACAGTCTATGAGGATGAGGGGGTGGCACAAGAGCTTACAGTCTATGAGGATGAGGGGGTGACACAAGAGCTTACAGTCTATGAGGATGAGGGGGTGACACAAGAGCTTACAGTCTATGAGGATGAGGGGGTGACACAAGAGCTTACAGTCTATGAGGATGAGGGGGGACACAGGAGCTTACAGTCTATGAGGATGAGGGGGTGGCACAAGAGCTTACAGTCTATGAGGATGAGGGGGTGACACAAGAGCTTACAGCCTATGAGGATGAGGGGGTGACACAAGAGCTTACAGTCTATGAGGATGAGGGGAGGACACAAGAGCTTACAGTCTATGAGGATGAGGGGGACACAAGACCTTACAGTCTATGAGGATGAGGGGGGACACAAGAGCTTACAGTCTATGAGGATGAGGGGGGACACAAGAGCTTACAGTCTATGAGGATAAGGGGGTGACACAAGAGCTTACAGTCTATGAGGATGAGGGGGTGACACAAGAGCTTACAGTCTATGAGGATGAGGGGTGACACAAGAGCTTACAGTCTATGAGGATGAGGGGATGACACAAGAGCTTACAGTCTATGAGGATGAGGGGGGACACAAGAGCTTACAGTCTATGAGGATGAGGGGGTGGCACAAGAGCTTACAGTCTATGAGGATGACAGGGGACACAAGAGCTTACAGTCTATGAGGATGAGGGGTGACACAGGAGCTTACAGTTTATAAGGATGAGGGGTGACACAAGAGCTTACAGTCTATGAGGATGAGGGGAGGACACAAGAGCTTACACTCTATGAGGATGAGGGGGGACACAAGAGCTTACACTCTATGAGGATGAGGGGGGACACAAGAGCTTACAGTCTATGAGGATGAGGGGGTGACACAAGAGCTTACAGTCTATGAGGATGAGGGGGTGACACAAGAGCTTACAGTCTATGAGGATGAGGAGGACACAAGAGCTTACAGCCTATGAGGATGAGGGGGTGACACAAGAGCTTACAGTCTATGAGGATGAGGGGGTGACACAAGAGCTTACAGTCTATGAGGATGAGGGGGTGACACAAGAGCTTACAGTCTATGAGGATGAGGGGGTGACACAAGAGCTTACAGTCTATGAGGATGAGGGGGTGACACAAGAGCTTACAGTCTATGAGGATGAGGGGGTGACACAAGAGCTTACAGTCTATGAGGATGAGGAGGACACAAGAGCTTACAGCCTATGAGGATGAGGGGGTGACACAAGAGCTTACAGTCTATGAGGATGAGGGGAGGACACAAGAGCTTACAGTCTATGAGGATGAGGGGGACACAAGACCTTACAGTCTATGAGGATGAGGGGGGACACAAGAGCTTACAGTCTATGAGGATGAGGGGGGACACAAGAGCTTACAGTCTATGAGGATGAGGGGGGACACAAGAGCTTACAGTCTATGAGGATGAGGGGGTGGCACAAGAGCTTACAGTCTATGAGGATGAGGGGGTGACACAAGAGCTTACAGTCTATGAGGATGAGGGGGTGACACAAGAGCTTACAGTCTATGAGGATGAGGGGGGACACAAGAGCTTACAGTCTATGAGGATGAGGGGGTGGCACAAGAGCTTACAGTCTATGAGGATGAGGGGGTGACACAAGAGCTTACAGTCTATGAGGATGAGGGGGTGACACAAGAGCTTACAGTCTATGAGGATGAGGGGGTGACACAAGAGCTTACAGTCTATGAGGATGAGGGGGGACACAGGAGCTTACAGTCTATGAGGATGAGGGGGTGGCACAAGAGCTTACAGTCTATGAGGATGAGGGGGTGACACAAGAGCTTACAGTCTATGAGGATGAGGGGGTGACACAAGAGCTTACAGTCTATGAGGATGAGGGGTGACACAAGAGCTTACAGTCTATGAGGATGACAGGGGACACAAGAGCTTACAGTCTATGAGCATGAGGGGTGACACAGGAGCTTACAGTTTATAAGGATGAGGGGTGACACAAGAGCTTACAGTCTATGAGGATGAGGGGAGGACACAAGAGCTTACACTCTATGAGGATGAGGGGGGACACAAGAGCTTACACTCTATGAGGATGAGGGGGGACACAAGAGCTTACAGTCTATGAGGATGAGGGGTGACACGAGCTTACAGTCTATGAGGATGAGGGGGTGACACAAGAGCTTACAGTCTATGAGGATGATGGGTGACACAAGAAGGAAGGGGGGACACAAGAGCTTACACTCTATGAGGATGAGGGGGTGACACAAGAGCTTACAGTCTATGAGGATGAGGGGGGACACAAGAGCTTACAGTCTATGAGGATGAGGGGGGACACAAGAGCTTACAGTCTATGAGGATGAGGGGTGACACAAAAGCTTACAGTCTATGAGGATGAGGGGGGACACAAGAGCTTACAGTCTATGAGGATGAGGGGGGACACAAGAGCTTACAATCTATGAGGATGAGGGGGTGACACAAGAGCTTACAGTCTATGAGGATGAGGGGGGACACAAGAGCTTACAGTCTATGAGGATGAGGGGGGGCACAATAGCTTACAGTCTATGAGGATGAGGGGGACACAAGAGCTTACAGTCTATGGGGATGAGCGGAGGACACAAGAGCTTACAGTCTATGAGGATGAGGGGGGACACAAGAGCTTACAGTCTTTGAGGATGAGGGAGGACACAAGAGCTTACAGTCTATAAGGATGACAGGGGACACAAGAGCTTACAGTCTATGAGGATGAGGGGTGACACAAGAGCTTACAGTCTATAAGGATGAGGGGTGACACAAGAGCTTACAGTCTATGAGGATGAGGAGGACACAAGAGCTTACAGTCTATGAGGATGAGGGGGTGACACAAGAGCTTACAGTCTATGAGGATGAGGGGGGGACACAAGAGCTTACAGTCTGTGAGGATGAGGGGGGGACACAAGAGATTACAGTCTGTGAGGATGAGGGGGGACACAAGAGCTTACAGTCTGTGAGGATGAGGGGTGACACAAGAGCTTACAGTCTATGAGGATGAGGGGGGACACAAGAGCTTACAGTCTATGAGGATGAGGGGGGACACAAGAGCTTACAGTCTATGAGGATGAGGGGGGACACAAGAGCTTACAGTCTATGAGTATGAGAGGGACACAAGAGCTCACAGTCTATGAGGATGAGAGGGGACACAAGAGCTCACAGTCTATGAGGATGAGGGGTGACACAAGAGCTTACAGTCTATGAGGATGAGGGGTGACACAAGAGCTTACAGTCTATGAGGATTAGGGGTGACACAAGTGCTTACAGTCTATGAGGATGAGGGGGACACAAGAGATTACAGTCTATGAGGATGAGGGGATGACACAAGAGCTTACAATCTATGAGGATGAGGGGTGACACAAGAGCTTACAGTCTATGAGGATGAGGGGGGGACACAAGACCTTACAGTCTATGAGGATGAGGGGGACACAAGAGCTTACAGTCTATGAGGATGAGGGGTGACACAAGAGCTTACAGTCTATGAGGATGAGGGGTGACACAAGAGCTTACAGTCTATGAGGATGAGGGGTGACACAAGAGCTTACAGTCTATGAGGATGAGGGGAGGACACAAGAGCTTACAGTCTATGAGGATGAGGTAGGACACAAGAGCTTACAGTCTATGAGGATGAGGGGGGACACAAGAGCTTACAGTCTATGAGGATGAGGGGGGACACAAGAGCTTACAGTCTATGAGGATGAGGGGGGACACAAGAGCTTACAGTGTATGAGGATGAGGGGGACACAAGAGCTTACAGTCTATGGGGATGAGCGGAGGACACAAGAGCTTACAGTCTATGAGGATGAGGGGTGACACAAGAGCTTACAGTCTATGAGGATGAGGGGGACACAAGAGCTTACAGTCTATGGGGATGAGCGGAGGACACAAGAGCTTACAGTCTATGAGGATGAGGAGGACACAAGAGCTTACAGTCTATGAGGATGAGGGGTGACACAAGAGCTTACAGTCTATGAGGATGAGGGGTGACACAAGAGCTTACAGTCTATGAGGATGAGGAGAGGACACAAGAGCTTACAGTCTATGAGGATGAGGGGAGGACACAAGAGCTTACAGTCTATGAGGATGAGGGGGTGACACAAGAGCTTACAGTCTATGAGGATGAGGGGGGACACAAGAGCTTACAGTCTATGAGGATGAGGGGGGACACAAGAGCTTACAGTCTATGAGGATGAGGGGTGACACAAAAGCTTACAGTCTATGAGGATGAGGGGGGACACAAGAGCTTACAGTCTATGAGGATGAGGGGAGACACAAGAGCTTACAATCTATGAGGATGAGGGGGTGACACAAGAGCTTACAGTCTATGAGGATGAGGGGGGACACAAGAGCTTACAGTCTATGAGGATGAGGGGGGACACAATAGCTTACAGTCTATGAGGATGAGGGGGACACAAGAGCTTACAGTCTATGGGGATGAGCGGAGGACACAAGAGCTTACAGTCTATGAGGATGAGGGGGGACACAAGAGCTTACAGTCTATGAGGATGAGGGGTGACACAAGAGCTTACAGTCTATAAGGATGAGGGGTGACACAAGAGCTTACAGTCTATGAGGATGAGGAGGACACAAGAGCTTACAGTCTATGAGGATGAGGGGGTGACACAAGAGCTTACAGTCTATGAGGATGAGGGGGTGACACAAGAGCTTACAGTCTGTGAGGATGAGGGGGGACACAAGAGATTACAGTCTGTGAGGATGAGGGGGGGACACAAGAGCTTACAGTCTGTGAGGATGAGGGGTGACACAAGAGCTTACAGTCTATGAGGATGAGGGGGGACACAAGAGCTTACAGTCTATGAGGATGAGGGGTGACACAAGAGCTTACAGTCTATGAGGATGAGGGGGGACACAAGAGCTTACAGTCTATGAGGATGAGGGAGGGGGGCACAAGGGCTTACAGTCTATGAGGATGAGGGGAGGACACAAGAGCTTACAGTCTATGAGGTTGAGGGGTGACACAAGAGCTTACAGTCTATGAGGATGAGGGGTGACACAAGAGCTTACAGTCTATGAGGATGAGGGGGGACACAAGAGCTTACAGTCTATGAGGATGAGGGGGTGACACAAGAGCTTACAGTCTATGAGGATGAGGGGAGGACACAAGAGCTTACAGTCTATGAGGATGAGGGGGGACATAAGAGCTTACAGTCTATGAGGATGAGGGGGAAACAAGAGCTTACAGTCTATGAGGATGAGGGGATGACACAAGAGCTTACAGTCTATGAGGATGAGGGGTGACACAAGAGCTTACAGTCTATGAGGATGAGGGGTGACACAAGAGCTTACAGTCTATGAGGATGAGGGGTGACACAAGAGCTTACAGTCTATGAGGATGAGGGGTGACACAAGAGCTTACAGTCTATGAGGATCAGGGGGGGACACAAGAGCTTACAGTCTATGAGGATGAGGGGGACACAAGAGCTTACAGTCTATGAGGATGAGGGGTGACACAAGAGCTTACAGTCTATGAGGATGAGGGGTGACACAAGAGCTTACAGTCTATGAGGATGAGGGGAGGACACAAAAGCTTACAGTCTATGAGGATGAGGGAGGACACAAGAGCTTACAGTCTATGAGGATGAGGGGGGGGGGGACACAAGAGCTTACAGTCTATGAGTATGAGGGGGACACAAGAGCTTACAGTCTATGAGGATGAGGTAGGACACAAGAGCTTACAGTCTATGAGGATGAGGGGGGACACAAGAGCTTACAGTCTATGAGAATGAGGGGGGACACAAGAGCTTACAGTCTATGAGGATGAGGGGATGACACAAGAGCTTACAGTCTATGAGGATGAGGGGTGACACAAGAGCTTACAGTCTATGAGGATGAGGGGTGACACAAGAGCTTACAGTCTATGAGGATCAGGGGGGGACACAAGAGCTTACAGTCTATGAGGATGAGGGGGACACAAGAGCTTACAGTCTATGAGGATGAGGGGTGACACAAGAGCTTACAGTCTATGAGGATGAGGGGTGACACAAGAGCTTACAGTCTATGAGGATGAGGGGAGGACACAAAAGCTTACAGTCTATGAGGATGAGGGAGGACACAAGAGCTTACAGTCTATGAGGATGAGGGGGGGGGGGACACAAGAGCTTACAGTCTATGAGTATGAGGGGGACACAAGAGCTTACAGTCTATGAGGATGAGGTAGGACACAAGAGCTTACAGTCTATGAGGATGAGGGGGGACACAAGAGCTTACAGTCTATGAGAATGAGGGGGGACACAAGAGCTTACAGTCTATGAGGATGAGGGGATGACACAAGAGCTTACAGTCTATGAGGATGAGGGGGGACACAAGAGCTTACAGTCTATGAGGATGAGGGGGTGGCACAAGAGCTTACAGTCTATGAGGATGAGGGGGTGACACAAGAGCTTACAGTCTATGAGGATGAGGGGGTGACACAAGAGCTTACAGTCTATGAGGATGAGGGGGTGACACAAGAGCTTACAGTCTATGAGGATGAGGGGGGACACAGGAGCTTACAGTCTATGAGGATGAGGGGGTGGCACAAGAGCTTACAGTCTATGAGGATGAGGGGGTGACACAAGAGCTTACAGTCTATGAGGATGAGGGGGTGACACAAGAGCTTACAGTCTCTGAGGATGAGGGGTGACACAAGAGCTTACAGTCTATGAGGATGACAGGGGACACAAGAGCTTACAGTCTATGAGGATGAGGGGTGACACAGGAGCTTACAGTTTATAAGGATGAGGGGTGACACAAGAGCTTACAGTCTATGAGGATGAGGGGAGGACACAAGAGCTTACAGTCTATGAGGATGAGGTAGGACACAAGAGCTTACAGTCTATGAGGATGAGGGGGGACACAAGAGCTTACAGTCTATGAGAATGAGGGGGGACACAAGAGCTTACAGTCTATGAGGATGAGGGGATGACACAAGAGCTTACAGTCTATGAGGATGAGGGGGGACACAAGAGCTTACAGTCTATGAGGATGAGGGGGTGGCACAAGAGCTTACAGTCTATGAGGATGAGGGGGTGACACAAGAGCTTACAGTCTATGAGGATGAGGGGGTGACACAAGAGCTTACAGTCTATGAGGATGAGGGGGTGACACAAGAGCTTACAGTCTATGAGGATGAGGGGGGACACAGGAGCTTACAGTCTATGAGGATGAGGGGGTGGCACAAGAGCTTACAGTCTATGAGGATGAGGGGGTGACACAAGAGCTTACAGTCTATGAGGATGAGGGGGTGACACAAGAGCTTACAGTCTCTGAGGATGAGGGGTGACACAAGAGCTTACAGTCTATGAGGATGACAGGGGACACAAGAGCTTACAGTCTATGAGGATGAGGGGTGACACAGGAGCTTACAGTTTATAAGGATGAGGGGTGACACAAGAGCTTACAGTCTATGAGGATGAGGGGAGGACACAAGAGCTTACACTCTATGAGGATGAGGGGGGACACAAGAGCTTACACTCTATGAGGATGAGGGGGGACACAAGAGCTTACAGTCTATGAGGATGAGGGGTGACACGAGCTTACAGTCTATGAGGATGAGGGGGTGACACAAGAGCTTACAGTCTATGAGGATGATGGGTGACACAAGAAGGAAGGGGGGACACAAGAGCTTACACTCTATGAGGATGAGGGGGTGACACAAGAGCTTACAGTCTATGAGGATGAGGGGGGACACAAGAGCTTACAGTCTATGAGGATGAGGGGGGACACAAGAGCTTACAGTCTATGAGGATGAGGGGTGACACAAAAGCTTACAGTCTATGAGGATGAGGGGGGACACAAGAGCTTACAATCTATGAGGATGAGGGGGTGACACAAGAGCTTACAGTCTATGAGGATGAGGGGGGACACAAGAGCTTACAGTCTATGAGGATGAGGGGGGGCACAATAGCTTACAGTCTATGAGGATGAGGGGGACACAAGAGCTTACAGTCTATGGGGATGAGCGGAGGACACAAGAGCTTACAGTCTATGAGGATGAGGGGGGACACAAGAGCTTACAGTCTATAAGGATGACAGGGGACACAAGAGCTTACAGTCTATGAGGATGAGGGGTGACACAAGAGCTTACAGTCTATAAGGATGAGGGGTGACACAAGAGCTTACAGTCTATGAGGATGAGGAGGACACAAGAGCTTACAGTCTATGAGGATGAGGGGGTGACACAAGAGCTTACAGTCTATGAGGATGAGGGGGTGACACAAGAGCTTACAGTCTGTGAGGATGAGGGGGGGACACAAGAGATTACAGTCTGTGAGGATGAGGGGGGGACACAAGAGCTTACAGTCTGTGAGGATGAGGGGTGACACAAGAGCTTACAGTCTATGAGGATGAGGGGGGACACAAGAGCTTACAGTCTATGAGGATGAGGGGGGACACAAGAGCTTACAGTCTATGAGGATGAGGGGGGACACAAGAGCTTACAGTCTATGAGTATGAGAGGGACACAAGAGCTTACAGTCTATGAGGATGAGGGGGGGGGGACACAAGAGCTTACAGTCTATGAGGATGAGGGGGGGACACACAAGAGCTTACAGTCTATGAGGATGAGAGGGGACACAAGAGCTTACAGTCTATGAGGATGAGAGGGGACACAAGAGCTTACAGTCTATGAGTATGAGAGGGACACAAGAGCTCACAGTCTATGAGGATGAGGGGTGACACAAGAGCTTACAGTCTATGAGGATGAGGGGTGACACAAGAGCTTACAGTCTATGAGGATTAGGGGTGACACAAGTGCTTACAGTCTATGAGGATGAGGGGGACACAAGAGCTTACAGTCTATGAGGATGAGGGGATGACACAAGAGCTTACAGTCTATGAGGATGAGGGGTGACACAAGAGCTTACAGTCTATGAGGATGAGGGGGGGACACAAGACCTTACAGTCTATGAGGATGAGGGGGACACAAGAGCTTACAGTCTATGAGGATGAGGGGTGACACAAGAGCTTACAGTCTATGAGGATGAGGGGTGACACAAGAGCTTACAGTCTATGAGGATGAGGGGTGACACAAGAGCTTACAGTCTATGAGGATGAGGGGAGGACACAAGAGCTTACAGTCTATGAGGATGAGGTAGGACACAAGAGCTTACAGTCTATGAGGATGAGGGGGGACACAAGAGCTTACAGTCTATGAGGATGAGGGGGGACACAAGAGCTTACAGTCTATGAGGATGAGGGGGGACACAAGAGCTTACAGTGTATGAGGATGAGGGGGACACAAGAGCTTACAGTCTATGGGGATGAGCGGAGGACACAAGAGCTTACAGTCTATGAGGATGAGGGGTGACACAAGAGCTTACAGTCTATGAGGATGAGGGGGACACAAGAGCTTACTGTCTATGGGGATGAGCGGAGGACACAAGAGCTTACAGTCTATGAGGATGAGGGGTGACACAAGAGCTTACAGTCTATGAGGATGACAGGGGACACAAGAGCTTACAGTCTATGAGGATGAGGGGTGACACAGGAGCTTACAGTTTATAAGGATGAGGGGTGACACAAGAGCTTACAGTCTATGAGGATGAGGGGAGGACACAAGAGCTTACAGTCTATGAGGATGAGGTAGGACACAAGAGCTTACAGTCTATGAGGATGAGGGGGGACACAAGAGCTTACAGTCTATGAGAATGAGGGGGGACACAAGAGCTTACAGTCTATGAGGATGAGGGGATGACACAAGAGCTTACAGTCTATGAGGATGAGGGGGGACACAAGAGCTTACAGTCTATGAGGATGAGGGGGTGGCACAAGAGCTTACAGTCTATGAGGATGAGGGGGTGACACAAGAGCTTACAGTCTATGAGGATGAGGGGGTGACACAAGAGCTTACAGTCTATGAGGATGAGGGGGTGACACAAGAGCTTACAGTCTATGAGGATGAGGGGGGACACAGGAGCTTACAGTCTATGAGGATGAGGGGGTGGCACAAGAGCTTACAGTCTATGAGGATGAGGGGGTGACACAAGAGCTTACAGTCTATGAGGATGAGGGGGTGACACAAGAGCTTACAGTCTCTGAGGATGAGGGGTGACACAAGAGCTTACAGTCTATGAGGATGACAGGGGACACAAGAGCTTACAGTCTATGAGGATGAGGGGTGACACAGGAGCTTACAGTTTATAAGGATGAGGGGTGACACAAGAGCTTACAGTCTATGAGGATGAGGGGAGGACACAAGAGCTTACACTCTATGAGGATGAGGGGGGACACAAGAGCTTACACTCTATGAGGATGAGGGGGGACACAAGAGCTTACAGTCTATGAGGATGAGGGGTGACACGAGCTTACAGTCTATGAGGATGAGGGGGTGACACAAGAGCTTACAGTCTATGAGGATGATGGGTGACACAAGAAGGAAGGGGGGACACAAGAGCTTACACTCTATGAGGATGAGGGGGTGACACAAGAGCTTACAGTCTATGAGGATGAGGGGGGACACAAGAGCTTACAGTCTATGAGGATGAGGGGGGGACACAAGACCTTACAGTCTATGAGGATGAGGGGGACACAAGAGCTTACAGTCTATGAGGATGAGGGGTGACACAAGAGCTTACAGTCTATGAGGATGAGGGGTGACACAAGAGCTTACAGTCTATGAGGATGAGGGGTGACACAAGAGCTTACAGTCTATGAGGATGAGGGGAGGACACAAGAGCTTACAGTCTATGAGGATGAGGTAGGACACAAGAGCTTACAGTCTATGAGGATGAGGGGGGACACAAGAGCTTACAGTCTATGAGGATGAGGGGAGGACACAAGAGCTTACAGTCTATGAGGATGAGGTAGGACACAAGAGCTTACAGTCTATGAGGATGAGGGGGGACACAAGAGCTTACAGTCTATGAGGATGAGGGGGGGACACAAGACCTTACAGTCTATGAGGATGAGGGGGACACAAGAGCTTACAGTCTATGAGGATGAGGGGTGACACAAGAGCTTACAGTCTATGAGGATGAGGGGTGACACAAGAGCTTACAGTCTATGAGGATGAGGGGTGACACAAGAGCTTACAGTCTATGAGGATGAGGGGAGGACACAAGAGCTTACAGTCTATGAGGATGAGGTAGGACACAAGAGCTTACAGTCTATGAGGATGAGGGGGGACACAAGAGCTTACAGTCTATGAGGATGAGGGGGGACACAAGAGCTTACAGTCTATGAGGATGAGGGGGGACACAAGAGCTTACAGTGTATGAGGATGAGGGGGACACAAGAGCTTACAGTCTATGGGGATGAGCGGAGGACACAAGAGCTTACAGTCTATGAGGATGAGGGGTGACACAAGAGCTTACAGTCTATGAGGATGAGGGGGACACAAGAGCTTACAGTCTATGGGGATGAGCGGAGGACACAAGAGCTTACAGTCTATGAGGATGAGGAGGACACAAGAGCTTACAGTCTATGAGGATGAGGGGTGACACAAGAGCTTACAGTCTATGAGGATGAGGGGTGACACAAGAGCTTACAGTCTATGAGGATGAGGAGAGGACACAAGAGCTTACAGTCTATGAGGATGAGGGGAGGACACAAGAGCTTACAGTCTATGAGGATGAGGGGGTGACACAAGAGCTTACAGTCTATGAGGATGAGGGGGGACACAAGAGCTTACAGTCTATGAGGATGAGGGGTGACACAAAAGCTTACAGTCTATGAGGATGAGGGGGGACACAAGAGCTTACAGTCTATGAGGATGAGGGGGTGACACAAGAGCTTACAGTCTATGAGGATGAGGGGGGACACAAGAGCTTACAGTCTATGAGGATGAGGGGGGACACAATAGCTTACAGTCTATGAGGATGAGGGGGACACAAGAGCTTACAGTCTATGGGGATGAGCGGAGGACACAAGAGCTTACAGTCTATGAGGATGAGGGGGGACACAAGAGCTTACAGTCTATGAGGATGAGGGGTGACACAAGAGCTTACAGTCTATAAGGATGAGGGGTGACACAAGAGCTTACAGTCTATGAGGATGAGGAGGACACAAGAGCTTACAGTCTATGAGGATGAGGGGGTGACACAAGAGCTTACAGTCTATGAGGATGAGGGGGTGACACAAGAGCTTACAGTCTGTGAGGATGAGGGGGGGACACAAGAGATTACAGTCTGTGAGGATGAGGGGGGGACACAAGAGCTTACAGTCTGTGAGGATGAGGGGTGACACAAGAGCTTACAGTCTATGAGGATGAGGGGGGACACAAGAGCTTACAGTCTATGAGGATGAGGGGTGACACAAGAGCTTACAGTCTATGAGGATGAGGGGGGACACAAGAGCTTACAGTCTATGAGGATGAGGGAGGGGGGCACAAGGGCTTACAGTCTATGAGGATGAGGGGAGGACACAAGAGCTTACAGTCTATGAGGTTGAGGGGTGACACAAGAGCTTACAGTCTATGAGGATGAGGGGGGACACAAGAGCTTACAGTCTATGAGGATGAGGGGGTGACACAAGAGCTTACAGTCTATGAGGATGAGGGGAGGACACAAGAGCTTACAGTCTATGAGGATGAGGGGGGACATAAGAGCTTACAGTCTATGAGGATGAGGGGGACACAAGAGCTTACAGTCTATGAGGATGAGGGGATGACACAAGAGCTTACAGTCTATGAGGATGAGGGGTGACACAAGAGCTTACAGTCTATGAGGATCAGGGGGGGACACAAGACCTTACAGTCTATGAGGATGAGGGGGACACAAGAGCTTACAGTCTATGAGGATGAGGGGTGACACAAGAGCTTACAGTCTATGAGGATGAGGGGTGACACAAGAGCTTACAGTCTATGAGGATGAGGGGAGGACACAAAAGCTTACAGTCTATGAGGATGAGGGAGGACACAAGAGCTTACAGTCTATGAGGATGAGGGGGGGGGGGGACACAAGAGCTTACAGTCTATGAGTATGAGGGGGACACAAGAGCTTACAGTCTATGAGGATGAGGTAGGACACAAGAGCTTACAGTCTATGAGGATGAGGGGGGACACAAGAGCTTACAGTCTATGAGAATGAGGGGGGACACAAGAGCTTACAGTCTATGAGGATGAGGGGGGACACAAGAGCTTACAGTGTATGAGGATGAGGGGGACACAAGAGCTTACAGTCTATGGGGATGAGCGGAGGACACAAGAGCTTACAGTCTATGAGGATGAGGGGTGACACAAGAGCTTACAGTCTATGAGGATGAGGGGGACACAAGAGCTTACAGTCTATGGGGATGAGCGGAGGACACAAGAGCTTACAGTCTATGAGGATGAGGAGGACACAAGAGCTTACAGTCTATGAGGATGAGGGGTGACACAAGAGCTTACAGTCTATGAGGATGAGGGGTGACACAAGAGCTTACAGTCTATGAGGATGAGGAGAGGACACAAGAGCTTACAGTCTATGAGGATGAGGGGAGGACACAAGAGCTTACAGTCTATGAGGATGAGGGGGTGACACAAGAGCTTACAGTCTGTGAGGATGAGGGGGGGACACAAGAGCTTACAGTCTATGAGGATGAGGGGTGACACAAGAGCTTACAGTCTATGAGGATGAGGGGGGACACAAGAGCTTACAGTCTATGAGGATGAGGGGGGACACAAGAGCTTACAGTCTATGAGGATGAGGGGGGACACAAGAGCTTACAGTCTATGAGGATGAGGGAGGGGGGCACAAGGGCTTACAGTCTATGAGGATGAGGGGAGGACACAAGAGCTTACAGTCAATGAGGATGAGGGGTGACACAAGAGCTTACAGTCTATGAGGATGAGGGGTGACACAAGAGCTTACAGTCTATGAGGATGAGGGGAGGACACAAGAGCTTACAGTCAATGAGGATGAGGGGTGACACAAGAGCTTACAGTCTATGAGGATGAGGGGGTGACACAAGAGCTTACAGTCTATGAGGATGAGGAGGACACAAGAGCTTACAGTCTATGAGGATGAGGGGTGAAACAAGAGCTTACAGTCAATGAGGATGAGGGGTGACACAAGAGCTTACAGTCTATGAGGATGAGGGGGTGACACAAGAGCTTACAGTCTATGAGGATGAGGGGTGACACAAGAGCTTACAGTCTATGAGGATGAGGGGGTGACACAAGAGCTTACAGTCTATGAGGATGAGGGGAGGACACAAGAGCTTACAGTCTATGAGGATGAGGGGGGACACAAGAGCTTACAGTCTATGAGGATGAGGGGGACACAAGAGCTTACAGTCTATGAGGATGAGGGGTGACACAAGAGCTTACAGTCTATGAGGATGAGGGGGGGACACAAGACCTTACAGTCTATGAGGATGAGGAGGACACAAGAGCTTACAGTCTATGAGGATGAGGGGTGACACAAGAGCTTACAGTCTATGAGGATGAGGGGTGACACAAGAGCTTACAGTCTATGAGGATGAGGGTAGAACACAAAAGCTTACAGTCTATGAGGATGAGGGAGGACACAAGAGCTTACAGTCTATGATGATGAGGGGGGGGACACAAGAGCTTACAGTCTATGATGATGAGGGGGTGACACAAGAGCTTACAGTCTATGAGGATGAGGGGAGGGACACAAGAGCTTACAGTCTATGAGGATGAGGGAGGACACACGGGCTTACAGTCTATGAGGATGAGGGAAGACACAGGAGCTTACAGTCTATGAGGATGAGGGGGTGACACAAGAGCTTACAGTCTATGAGGATGAGGGGGTGACACAAGAGCTTACAGTCTATGAGGATGAGGAGGACACACGAGCTTACAGTCTATGAGGATGAGGGAAGACACAAGAGCTTACAGTCTATGAGGATGAGGGGGTGACACAAGAGCTTACAGTCTATGAGGATGAGGGGGTGACACAAGAGCTTACAGTCTATGAGGATGAGGAGGACTCACGAGCTTACAGTCTATGAGGATGAGGGGAGGACACAAGAGCTTACAGTCTATGAGGATGAGGAGGTGACACAAGATCTTACAGTCTATGAGGATGAGGGGGGACACAAGAGCTTACAGTCTATGAGGATGAGGGAAGACACAAGAGCTTACAGTCTATGAGGATGAGGGAGGACACACGAGCTTACAGTCTATGAGGATGAGGGAAGACACAAGAGCTTACAGTCTATGAGGATGAGGAGGACACAAGAGCTTACAGTCTATGAGGATGAGGAGGACACAAGAGCTTACAGTCTATGAGGATGAGGGGATGACACAAGAGCTTACAGTCTATGAGGATGAGGGGGGACACAAGAGCTTACAGTCTATGAGGACGAGGGGGGACACAAGAGCTTACAGTCTATGAGGATGAGGGGGGACACAAGAGCTTACAGTCTATGAGGACGAGGGGGGACACAAGAGCTTACAGTCTATGAGGATGAGGGAGGGGGGCACAAGGGCTTACAGTCTATGAGGATGAGGGGAGGACACAAGAGCTTACAGTCTATGAGGATGAGGGGAGGACACAAGAGCTTACAGTCTATGAGGATGAGGGGGGACACAAGAGCTTACAGTCTATGAGGATGAGGGGAGGACACAAGAGCTTACAGTCTATGAGGATGAGGGGTGACACAAGAGCTTACAGTCTATGAGTATGAGGGGTGACACAAAAGCTTACAGTCTATGAGGATGAGGGAGGACACAAGAGCTTACAGTCTATGAGGATGAGGGGGGGGGGGGACACAAGAGCTTACAGTCTATGAGGATGAGGGGGGGACAAGAGAGCTTACAGTCTATGAGGATGAGGGGGGACACAAGAGCTTACAGTCTATGAGGATGAGGGGGACACAAGAGCTTACAGTCTATGAGGATGAGGGGTGACACAAGAGCTTACAGTCTATGAGGATGAGGGGTGACACAAGAGCTTACAGTCTATGAGGATGAGGGGTGACACAAAAGCTTACAGTCTATGAGGATGAGGGAGGACAAAAGAGCTTACAGTCTATGAGGATGAGGGGGGGACACACAAGAGCTTACAGTCTATGATGATGAGGGGGTAACACAAGAGCTTACAGTCTATGATGATGAGGGGGGACACAAGAGCTTACAGTCTATGAGGATGAGGGGGGATACAAGAGCTTACAGTCTATGAGGATGAGGGGGGACACAAGAGCTTACAGTCTATGAGGATGAGGGAGGACAAAGGAGCTTACAGTCTATGAGGATGAGGGAGTGACACAAGAGCTTACAGTCTATGAGGATGAGGGGAGGACACAAGAGCTTACAGTCTATGAGGATGAGGGGGTGACACAAGAGCTTACAGTCTATGAGGATGAGGGGGTGACACAAGAGCTTACAGTCTATGAGGATGAGGGGGTGACACAAGAGCTTACAGTCTATGAGGATGAGGGGAGGACACAAGAGCTTACAGTCTATGAGGATGAGGGGTGACACAAGAGCTTACAGTCTATGAGGATGAGGGGGACACAAGAGCTTACAGTCTATGGGGATGAGCGGAGGACACAAGAGCTTACAGTCTATGAGGATGAGGGAGACACAAGAGCTTACAGTCTATGAGGATGAGGGGGGACACAAGAGCTTACAGTCTATGAGGATGAGGGGGTGACACAAGAGCTTACAGTCTATGAGGATGAGGAGGACACAAGATCTTACAGTCTATGAGGATGAGGGGATGACACAAGAGCTTACAGTCTATAAGGATGAGGAGGACACAAGAGCTTACAGTCTATGAGGATGAGGGAGGACACGAGCTTACAGTCTATGAGGATGAGGGGGTGACACAAGAGCTTACAGTCTATGAGGATGAGGGGTGACACAAGAGCTTACAGTCTATGAGGATTAGGGGGTGACACAAGAGCTTACAGTCTATGAGGATGAGGGGTGACACAAGAGCTTACAGTCTATGAGGATGAGGGGGTGACACAAGAGCTTACAGTCTATGAGGATGAGGGGGTGACACAAGAGCTTACAGTCTATGAGGATGAGGGGTGACACAAGAGCTTACAGTCTATGAGGATGAGGGGGGGACACAAGACCTTACAGTCTACTATGATGATGAGGGGTGACACAAGAGCTTACAGTCTATGAGGATGAGGGGTGACACAAGAGCTTACAGTATGAGGATGAGGGGGACACAAGAGCTTACAGTATGAGGATGAGGGGAGGACACAAGAGCTTACAGTCTACTATGATGATGAGGGGTGACACAAGAGCTTACAGTCTATAAGGATGAGGAGGACACAAGAGCTTACAGTCTATGAGGATGAGGAGGACACAAGAGCTTACAGTCTATGATGATGAGGGGGGGGGGACACAAGAGCTTACAGTCTATGATGATGAGGGGGTGACACAAGAGCTTACAGTCTATGAGGATGAGGGGAGGGACACAAGAGCTTACAGTCTATGAGGATGAGGGAGGACACACGAGCTTACAGTCTATGAGGATGAGGGGTGACACAAGAGCTTACAGTCTATGAGGATGAGGGGGGACACAAGAGCTTACAGTCTATGAGGATGAGGGGTGACACAAGAGCTTACAGTCTATGAGGATGAGGGGGTGACACAAGAGCTTACAGTCTATGAGGATGAGGGGAGGACACAAGAGCTTACAGTCTATGAGGATGAGGGGTGACACAAGAGCTTACAGTCTATGAGGATGAGGGGGTGACACAAGAGCTTACAGTCTATGAGGATGAGGAGGACACACGAGCTTACAGTCTATGAGGATGAGGGAAGACACAAGAGCTTACAGTCTATGAGGATGAGGGAGGACACACGAGCTTACAGTCTATGAGGATGAGGGAAGACACAAGAGCTTACAGTCTATGAGGATGAGGGGTGACACAAGAGCTTACAGTCTATGAGGATGAGGGGGGACACAAGAGCTTACAGTCTATGAGGATGAGGGGTGACACAAGAGCTTACAGTCTATGAGGATGAGGGGGGGACACAAGACCTTACAGTCTATGAGGATGAGGGGTGACACAAGAGCTTACAGTCTATGAGGATGAGGAGGACACAAGAGCTTACAGTCTATGAGGATGAGGAGGACACAAGAGCTTACAGTCTATGAGGATGAGGGAAGACACAAGAGCTTACAGTCTATGAGGATGAGGGGTGACACAAGAGCTTACAGTCTATGAGGATGAGGGGGGACACAAGAGCTTACAGTCTATGAGGATGAGGGGTGACACAAGAGCTTACAGTCTATGAGGATGAGGGGGGGACACAAGACCTTACAGTCTATGAGGATGAGGGGTGACACAAGAGCTTACAGTCTATGAGGATGAGGAGGACACAAGAGCTTACAGTCTATGAGGATGAGGAGGACACAAGAGCTTACAGTCTATGAGGATGAGGGGATGACACAAGAGCTTACAGTCTATGAGGACGAGGGGGGACACAAGAGCTTACAGTCTATGAGGATGAGGGGGGACACAAGAGCTTACAGTCTATGAGGACGAGGGGGGACACAAGAGCTTACAGTCTATGAGGATGAGGGAGGGGGGCACAAGGGCTTACAGTCTATGAGGATGAGGGGGGGACACAAGAGCTTACAGTCTATGAGGATGAGGGGTGACACAAGAGCTTACAGTCTATGAGGATGAGGGGTGACACAAGAGCTTACAGTCTATGAGGATGAGGGGGGACACAAGAGCTTACAGTCTATGAGGATGAGGGGGTGACACAAGAGCTTACAGTCTATGAGGATGAGGGGAGGACACAAGAGCTTACAGTCTATGAGGATGAGGGGGGACACAAGAGCTTACAGTCTATGAGGATGAGGGGTGACACAAGAGCTTACAGTCTATGAGGATGAGGGGGGGACACAAGACCTTACAGTCTATGAGGATGAGGGGGACACAAGAGCTTACAGTCTATGAGGATGAGGGGTGACACAAGAGCTTACAGTCTATGAGGATGAGGGGTGACACAAGAGCTTACAGTCTATGAGTATGAGGGGTGACACAAAAGCTTACAGTCTATGAGGATGAGGGAGGACACAAGAGTTTACAGTCTATGAGGATGAGGGGGGGACACACAAGAGCTTACAGTCTATGATGATGAGGGGGTGACACAAGAGCTTACAGTCTATGATGATGAGGGGGGACACAAGAGCTTACAGTCTATGAGGATGAGGGGGGACACAAGAGCTTACAGTCTATGAGGATGAGGGGGGACACAAGAGCTTACAGTCTATGAGGATGAGGGAGGACAAAGGAGCTTACAGTCTATGAGGATGAGGGAGTGACACAAGAGCTTACAGTCTATGAGGATGAGGGGAGGACACAAGAGCTTACAGTCTATGAGGATGAGGGGGTGACACAAGAGCTTACAGTCTATGAGGATGAGGGGGTGACACAAGAGCTTACAGTCTATGAGGATGAGGGGGTGACACAAGAGCTTACAGTCTATGAGGATGAGGGGAGGACACAAGAGCTTACAGTCTATGAGGATGAGGGGTGGCACAAGAGCTTACAGTCTATGAGGATGAGGGGGACACAAGAGCTTACAGTCTATGGGGATGAGCGGAGGACACAAGAGCTTACAGTCTATGAGGATGAGGGAGACACAAGAGCTTACAGTCTATGAGGATGAGGGGGGACACAAGAGCTTACAGTCTATGAGGATGAGGGGGTGACACAAGAGCTTACAGTCTATGAGGATGAGGAGGACACAAGATCTTACAGTCTATGAGGATGAGGGGATGACACAAGAGCTTACAGTCTATGAGGATGAGGAGGACACAAGAGCTTACAGTCTATGAGGATGAGGGGGGACACGAGCTTACAGTCTATGAGGATGAGGGGGTGACACAAGAGCTTACAGTCTATGAGGATGAGGGGTGACACAAGAGCTTACAGTCTATGAGGATTAGGGGGTGACACAAGAGCTTACAGTCTATGAGGATGAGGGGTGACACAAGAGCTTACAGTCTATGAGGATGAGGGGTGACACAAGAGCTTACAGTCTATGAGGATGAGGGGGTGACACAAGAGCTTACAGTCTATGAGGATGAGGGGAGGACACAAGAGCTTACAGTCTATGAGGATGAGGGGGACACAAGAGCTTACAGTCTATGAGGATGAGGGGTGACACAAGAGCTTACAGTCTATGAGGATGAGGGGGGGACACAAAACCTTACAGTCTACTATGATGATGAGGGGTGACACAAGAGCTTACAGTCTATGAGGATGAGGGGTGACACAAGAGCTTACAGTATTAGGATGAGGGGGACACAAGAGCTTACAGTATGAGGATGAGGGGAGGACACAAGAGCTTACAGTCTATGAGGATGAGGGGGTGACACAAGAGCTTACAGTCTATGAGGATGAGGGGTGACTCAAGAGCTTACAGTCTATGAGGATGAGGGGGTGACACAAGAGCTTACAGTCTATGAGGATGAGGGGAGGACACAAGAGCTTACAGTCTATGAGGATGAGGGGTGACACAAGAGCTTACAGTCTATGAGGATGAGGGGGACACAAGAGCTTACAGTCTATGGGGATGAGCGGAGGACACAAGAGCTTACAGTCTATGAGGATGAGGGGGTGACAAGAGCTTACAGTCTATGAGAGGAGGACACAAGAGCTTACAGTCTATGAGGATGAGGGAGACACAAGAGCTTACAGTCTATGAGGATGAGGGAGGACACAAGAGCTTACAGTCTATGAGGATGAGGGGGTGACACAAGAGCTTACAGTCTATGAGGATGAGGGGGTGACACAAGAGCTTACAGTCTATGAGGATGAGGGGTGACACAAGAGCTTACAGTCTATGAGGATGAGGGGGACACAAGAGCTTACAGTCTATGAGGATGAGGGGGGACACAAGAGCTTACAGTCTATGAGGATGAGGGGGTGACACAAGAGCTTACAGTCTATGAGGATGAGGAGGACACAAGATCTTACAGTCTATGAGGATGAGGGGATGACACAAGAGCTTACAGTCTATGAGGATGAGGAGGACACAAGAGCTTACAGTCTATGAGGATCAGGGGGGACACGAGCTTACAGTCTATGAGGATGAGGGGGTGACACAAGAGCTTACAGTCTATGAGGATGAGGGGTGACACAAGAGCTTACAGTCTATGAGGATTAGGGGGTGACACAAGAGCTTACAGTCTATGAGGATGAGGGGTGACACAAGAGCTTACAGTCTATGAGGATGAGGGGGTGACACAAGAGCTTACAGTCTATGAGGATGAGGGGAGGACACAAGAGCTTACAGTCTATGAGGATGAGGGGGACACAAGAGCTTACAGTCTATGAGGATGAGGGGTGACACAAGAGCTTACAGTCTATGAGGATGAGGGGGGGACACAAGACCTTACAGTCTACTATGATGATGAGGGGTGACACAAGAGCTTACAATCTATGAGGATGAGGGGTGACACAAGAGCTTACAGTATGAGGATGAGGGGGACACAAGAGCTTACAGTATGAGGATGAGGGGAGGACACAAGAGCTTACAGTCTACTATGATGATGAGGGGTGACAGAAGAGCTTACAGTCTATGAGGATGAGGGGTGACACAAGAGCTTACAGTCTATGAGGATGAGGAGGACACAAGAGCTTACAGTCTATGAGGATGAGGAGGACACAAGAGCTTACAGTCTATGAGGATGAGGGGTGACACAAGAGCTTACAGTCTATGAGGATGAGGGGGGGACACAAGAGCTTACAGTTTATGAGGATGAGGGGGGGACACAAGAACTTACAGTCTATGAGGATGAGGGGGGGACACAAGAGCTTACAGTCTATGAGGATGAGGGGAGGACACAAGAGCTTACAGTCTATGAGGATGAGGGGGTGACACAAGAGCTTACAGTCTATGAGGATGAGGGGAGGACACAAGAGCTTACAGTCTATGAGGATGAGGGGGACACAAGAGCTTACAGTCTATGAGGATGAGGGGTGACACAAGAGCTTACAGTCTATGAGGATGAGGGGGGGACACAAGACCTTACAGTCTACTATGATGATGAGGGGTGACACAAGAGCTTACAGTCTATGAGGATGAGGGGTGACACAAGAGCTTACAGTATGAGGATGAGGGGGACACAAGAGCTTACAGTCTATGAGGATGAGGGGGGACACAAGAGCTTACAGTCTATGAGGATGAGGGGGTGACACAAGAGCTTACAGTCTATGAGGATGAGGGGGTGACACAAGAGCTTACAGTCTATGAGGATGAGGGGTGACACAAGAGCTTACAGTCTATGAGGATGAGGGGGTGACACAAGAGCTTACAGTCTATGAGGATGAGGGGTGACACAAGAGCTTACAGTCTATGAGGATGAGGGGGTGACACAAGAGCTTACAGTCTATGAGGATGAGGGGGTGACACAAGAGCTTACAGTCTATGAGGATGAGGGGTGACACAAGAGCTTACAGTCTATGAGGATGAGGGGGTGACACAAGAGCTTACAGTCTATGAGGATGAGGGGGTGACACAAGAGCTTACAGTCTATGAGGATGAGGGGTGACACAAGAGCTTACAGTCTATGAGGATAAGGGGGGACACAAGAGCTTACAGTCTATGAGGATGAGGGGTGACACAAGAGCTTACAGTCTATGAGGATGAGGGGTGACACAAGAGCTTACAGTCTATGAGGATGAGGGGGTGGCACAAGAGCTTACAGTCTATGAGGATGAGGGGGACACAAGAGCTTACAGTCTATGAGGATGAGGGGGTGACACAAGAGCTTACAGTCTATGAGGATGAGGGGGTGACACAAGAGCTTACAGTCTATGAGGATGAGGGGTGACAAAAGAGCTTACAGTCTATGAGGATGAGGGGGGACACAAGAGCTTACAGTCTATGAGGATGAGGGGTGACACAAGAGCTTACAGTCTATGAGGGTGAGGGGGGATACAAGAGCTTACAGTCTATGAGGATGAGGGGAGGACACAAGAGCTTACAGTCTATGAGGATGAGGGGGTGACACAAGATGTATTAGAACCTGCATGAACCAGTCATCAGCCACATCTTATATACAGGGTCCCGGATGATGTGACTGCGGAGGAGCCGGGAGCTCGGTGTATATCTGGTGTTTGCTGGATAACAGGCGGGAGCAGGACACAGGATGATTAGTAACGGGAGAGGTGACACATCAGGCAGTTAGTGATGTGATCTGCCTATAGAGATGGGATTTAAGACACAGCTGAGACTTTCTAGTGCCCAGGACCCCAGGGTGATGGCTGCCAGTGTCGGGCCCCCAGGGTGATGGCCACCAGTGTCGGGCCCCCAGGGTGATGGCCACCAGTGTCGGGCCCCCAGGGTGACGGCCACCAGTGTCGGGCCCCCAGGGTGATGGCTGCCAGTGTTGGGTCCCCAGGGTGATGGCCACCTGTGTCGGGCCCCCAGGATGATGGCTGCCAGTGTTGGGGCCCCCAGGGTGATGGCTGCCAGTGTCGGGCCCCCAGGGTGATGGCTGCCAGTGTCGGGCCCCCAGGGTGATGGCTGCCAGTGTCGGGCCCCCAGGGTGATGGCTGCCAGTGTTGGGCCCCCAGGGTGAAGGCCGCCAGTGTCGGGCCCCCAGGATGATGGCTGCTAGTGTCGGGCCCCCAGGGTGAAGGCCGGCAGTGTCAGGCCCCCAGGATGATGGCTGCCAGTGTCGGGCCCCTAGGGTGATGGCTGCCAGTGTCAGGCCCCCAGGGTGATGGCTGCCAGTGTCGGGCCCCCAGGGTGAAGGCCGCCAGTGTCGGGCCCCCAGGGTGATGGCCCCCAGGGTGATGGCTGCCAGTGTCGGGCCCCCAGGGTGACGGCTGCTAGTGTCGGCCCCCAGGGTGACGGCTGCCAGTGTTGGGCCCCCAGGGTGAAGGCCGCCAGTGTCGGGCCCCCAGGATGATGGCCCCCAGGGTGATGGCTGCCAGTGTCGGGCCCCTAGGGTGATGGCTGCCAGTGTCGGGCCCCCAGGATGATGGCTGCCAGTGTCGGGCCCCTAGGGTGATGGCCGCCAGTGTCGGGCCCCCAGGGTGATGGCTGCCAGTGTTGGGCCCCCAGGATGATGGCTGCCAGTGTCGGGCCCCTAGGGTGATGGCTGCCAGTGTCGGGCCCCCAGGGTGATGGCTGCCAGTGTCGGGCCCCTAGGGTGATGGCCCCCAGGGTGACGGCCGCCAGTGTTGGGCCCCCAGGATGATGGCCCCCAGGGTGATGGCTGCCAGTGTCGGGCCCCCAGGATGATGGCCCCCAGGGTGATGGCTGCCAGTGTCGGGCCCCCAGGGTGACGGCTGCCAGTGTCGGGCCCCCAGGGTGACGGCTGCCAGTGTCGGGCCCCTAGGGTGATGGCCCCCAGGATGATGGCTGCCAGTGTCGGGCCCCCAGGATGATGGCTGCCAGTGTCGGGCCCCAGGATGATGGCTGCCAGTGTCGGGCCCCCAGGATGATGGCTGCCAGAGTCGGGCCCCCAGGATGATGGCCCCTAGGGTGACGGCTGCCAGTGTCGGGCCCCCAGGGTGATGGCTGCCAGTGTCAGGCCCCCAGGGTGATGGCTGCCAGTGTCGGGCCCCCAGGGTGATGGCTGCCAGTGTCAGGCCCCCAGGGTGAAGGCCGCCAGTGTCGGGCCCCCAGGGTGTTGGCCCCCAGGGTGATGGCTGCCAGTGTTGGGCCCCCAGGGTGTTGGCCCCCAGGGTGTTGGCTTCCAGTGTTGGGCCCCCAGGGTGTTGGCTTCCAGTGTTGGGCCCCCAGGGTGATGGCTGCCAGTGTTGGGCCCCCAGGGTGATGGCTTCCAGTGTTGGGCCCCCAGGGTGATGGCTGCCAGTGTTGGGCCCCCAGGGTGATGGCTGCCAGTGTCGGGCCCCCAGGTTGATGGCTGCCAGTGTGGGGCCCCCAGGATGATGGCTGCCAGTGTCGGGCCCCCAGGATGATGGCTTCCAGTGTCGGGCCCCCAGGATGATGGCTGCCAGTGTCGGGCCCCCAGGGCGACAGCTGCCAGTGTCGGGCCCCCAGGATGATGGCTGCCAGTGTCGGGCCCCCAGGATGATGGCTACCAGTGTCGGGCCCCTAGGGCGACAGCTGCCAGTGTCGGGCCCCCGGGATGATGGCCCCCAGGGTGACGGCGCCCCTTCCGTGTAGTGCTACTTTGATGATCTGCATTTCCTCCTTTCCCTTTTCTGACATAAATATTTATCTTCTTATTTTAGGAACAAGAATGGATTCAAGAAGCGGAAATTGACCAAGTAGGTGACAATGTTCCTCCATGATAAGAGAAACCTCCTGTCCCCTGTGCTCCCCAGGGCAGCTGCTGCTCTCTGCTATCAGCCAGGATGGAGGTTTCCTCATGGAGCAGTAGTTGGGGGGTTTGTCCTGGGGTCCATGTTAATGAGGCGTCCTGTCCCCTCTCTCCCCTGTCCTGGAAGCCCCGTGCAGCTCGATGACTTGGACTCGTACATCGTGGACATGGCCAAGGACTCCGACTACAAGTTCTCGCTGCAGTTTGAGGTAAGTGATGACCTTACATAAAGGATGTGACCTCGTATACATCACGTGTGACCTCGTATACATCACGTGTGACCTCGTATACATCACGTGTGACCTCGTATACATCACGTGTGACCTCGTATACATCAGCTGTGACCTCGTATACATCAGCTGTGACCTCGTATACATCAGCTGTGACCTCGTATACATCACGTGTGACCTCGTATACATCACGTGTGACCTCGTATACATCAGATGTGACCTCGTATACATCACGTGTGACCTCGTATACATCACGTGTGACCTCGTATACATCAGATGTGACCTCGTATACATCAGATGTGACCTCGTATACATCACGTGTGACCTCGTATACATCAGCTGTGACCTCGTATACATCACGTGTGACCTCGTATACATCACGTGTGACCTCGTATACATCACGTGTGACCTCGTATACATCACGTGTGACCTCGTATACATCAGATGTGACCTCGTATACATCACGTGTGACCTCGTATACATCAGATGTGACCTCGTATACATCAGATGTGACCTCGTATACATCACGTGTGACCTCGTATACATCAGATGTGACCTCGTATACATCACGTGTGACCTCGTATACATCACGTGTGACCTCGTATACATCAGGTGTGACCTCGTATACATCAGCTGTGACCTCGTATACATCACGTGTGACCTCGTATACATCAGATGTGACCTCGTATACATCACGTGTGACCTCGTATACATCACGTGTGACCTCGTATACATCACGTGTGACCTCGTATACATCACATGTGACCTCGTATACATCACGTGTGACCTCGTATACATCACGTGTGACCTCGTATACATCACGTGTGACCTCGTATACATCAGATGTGACCTCGTATACATCACGTGTGACCTCGTATACATCAGATGTGACCTCGTATACATCAGATGTGACCTCGTATACATCAGCTGTGACCTCGTATACATCACGTGTGACCTCGTATACATCAGCTGTGACCTCGTATACATCACGTGTGACCTCGTATACATCACGTGTGACCTCGTATACATCACGTGTGACCTCGTATACATCAGCTGTGACCTCGTATACATCACGTGTGACCTCGTATACATCACGTGTGACCTTGTATACATCACGTGTGACCTCGTATACATCAGATGTGACCTCGTATACATCACGTGTGACCTCGTATACATCACGTGTGACCTCGTATACATCAGGTATGACCTCGTATACATCAGCTGTGACCTCGTATACATCACGTGTGACCTCGTATACATCAGATGTGACCTCGTATACATCACGTGTGACCTCGTATACATCACGTGTGACCTCGTATACATCACGTGTGACCTCGTATACATCACGTGTGACCTCGTATACATCACGTGTGACCTCGTATACATCACGTGTGACCTCGTATACATCAGATGTGACCTCGTATACATCACGTGTGACCTCGTATACATCAGATGTGACCTCGTATACATCACCTGTGACCTCGTATACATCAGATGTGACCTCGTATACATCAGATGTGACCTCGTATACATCAGCTGTGACCTCGTATACATCACGTGTGACCTCGTATACATCAGATGTGACCTCGTATACATCACGTGTGACCTCGTATACATCAGCTGTGACCTCGTATACATCACGTGTGACCTCGTATACATCACGTGTGACCTCGTATACATCACGTGTGACCTCGTATACATCAGCTGTGACCTCGTATACATCACGTGTGACCTCGTATACATCACGTGTGACCTCGTATACATCAGATGTGACCTCGTATACATCACGTGTGACCTCGTATACATCAGCTGTGACCTCGTATACATCACGTGTGACCTCGTATACATCACGTGTGACCTCGTATACATCACGTGTGACCTCGTATACATCAGATGTGACCTTGTATACATCAGCTGTGACCTCGTATACATCACGTGTGACCTCGTATACATCACGTGTGACCTCGTATACATCAGCTGTGACCTCGTATACATCACGTGTGACCTCGTATACATCAGCTGTGACCTCGTATACATCACGTGTGACCTCGTATACATCACGTGTGACCTCGTATACATCACGTGTGACCTCGTATACATCAGATGTGACCTCATATACATCACGTGTGACCTCGTATACATCACGTGTGACCTCGTATACATCAGATGTGACCTCGTATACATCACGTGTGACCTCGTATACATCAGATGTGACCTCGTATACATCACCTGTGACCTCGTATACATCAGATGTGACCTCGTATACATCAGATGTGACCTCGTATACATCAGCTGTGACCTCGTATACATCACGTGTGACCTCGTATACATCAGATGTGACCTCGTATACATCACGTGTGACCTCGTATACATCAGCTGTGACCTCGTATACATCACGTGTGACCTCGTATACATCACGTGTGACCTCGTATACATCACGTGTGACCTCGTATACATCAGCTGTGACCTCGTATACATCACGTGTGACCTCGTATACATCAGATGTGACCTCGTATACATCACGTGTGACCTCGTATACATCAGCTGTGACCTCGTATACATCACGTGTGACTTCGTATACATCAGCTGTGACCTCGTATACATCAGCTGTGACCTCGTATACATCACGTGTGACCTCGTATACATCACGTGTGACTTCGTATACATCAGCTGTGACCTCGTATACATCAGCTGTGACCTCGTATACATCACGTGTGACCTCGTATACATCACGTGTGACCTCGTATACATCACGTGTGACCTCGTATACATCAGATGTGACCTTGTATACATCAGCTGTGACCTCGTATACATCACGTGTGACCTCGTATACATCACGTGTGACCTCGTATACATCAGCTGTGACCTCGTATACATCACGTGTGACCTCGTATACATCAGCTGTGACCTCGTATACATCACGTGTGACCTCGTATACATCACGTGTGACCTCGTATACATCACGTGTGACCTCGTATACATCACGTGTGACCTCGTATACATCACGTGTGACCTCGTATACATCACGTGTGACCTCGTATACATCACGTGTGACCTCGTATACATCAGCTGTGACCTCGTATACATCACGTGTGACCTCGTATACATCACCTGTGACCTCGTATACATCAGATGTGACCTTGTATACATCACGTGTGACCTCGTATACATCAGATGTGACCTCATATACGTCAGATGTGACCTGTGACCTCATATACATAAATCTATGACTTTTTAAGGTTTCATGTTATGATCTGTTGTTTCTTTTCCAGGAGCTGAAGATGATCGGTCTGGAGATCCCGCACTGCGCAGCCGACCTCCCGGCTAACAGATGTAAAAACCGCTACACAAACATATTACCATGTAAGTAGCCGCCGAAGCCTGTGTGGCGCAAGATGTATAGTGTGTGCCACAAGATGTATAGTGTGTGGCACAAGATGTATAGTGTGTGCCGCTAGATGTATAGTGTGTGGCACAAGATGTATACTGTGTGGCACAAGATGTATAGTGTATGGCACAAGATGTATAGTGTGTGGCACTAGATGTATAGTGTATGGCACAAGATGTATAGTGTATGGCACAAGATGTATTGTGTATGGCACAAGATGTATAGTGTGTGGCACAAGATGTATAGTGTATGGCACAAGATGTATAGTGTGTGGCACTAGATGTATAGTGTGTGGCACAAGATGTATAGTGTATGGCACAAGATGTATTGTGTGTGGCACAAGATGTATAGTGTATGGCACAAGATGTATAGTGTATGGCACAAGATGTATAGTGTGTGGCACAAGATGTATAGTGTGTGGCACAAGATGTATAGTGTGTGCCACAAGATGTATAGTGTGTGGCACAAGATGTATAGTGTGTGGCACAAGATGTATAGTGTGTGGCACAAGATGTATAGTGTGTGGCACAAGATGTATAGTGTGTGGCACAAGATGTATAGTGTGTGGCACAAGATGTATAGTGTATGGCACAAGATGTATAGTGTGTGGCACAAGATGTATAGTGTGTGGCACAAGATGTATAGTGTGTGGCACTAGATGTATAGTGTGTGCCACAAGATGTATAGTGTGTGGCACAAGATGTATAGTGTATGGCACAAGATGTATAGTGTGTGGCACAAGATGTATAGTGTGTGGCACAAGATGTATAGTGTGTGGCACTAGATGTATAGTGTATGGCACAAGATGTATTGTGTGTGGCACAAGATGTATAGTGTATGGCACAAGATGTATAGTGTGTGGCACAAGATGTATAGTGTGTGGCACAAGATGTATAGTGTGTGGCACAAGATGTATAGTGTATGGCACAAGATGTATAGTGTATGGCACAAGATGTATAGTGTGTGGCACAAGATGTATAGTGTGTGGCACAAGATGTATAGTGTGTGGCACAAGATGTATAGTGTATGGCACAAGATGTATAGTGTGTGGCACAAGATGTATAGTGTATGGCACAAGATGTATAGCGTGTGGCACAAGATGTATAGTGTATGGCACAAGATGTATAGTGTGTGGCACAAGATGTATAGTGTATGGCACAAGATGTATAGTGTGTGGCACAAGATGTATAGTGTGTGGCACTAGATGTATAGTGTATGGCACAAGATGTATAGTGTATGGCACAAGATGTATAGTGTGTGGCACAAGATGTATAGTGTGTGCCACAAGATGTATAGTGTGTGGCACAAGATGTATACTGTATGGCACAAGATGTATAGTGTGTGGCACAATATGTATAGTGTATGGCACAAGATGTATAGTGTGTGGCACAAGATGTATACTGTATGGCACAAGATGTGTAGTGTTTGCCACAAGATGTATAGTGTATGGCACAAGATGTATAGTGTGTGGCACAAGATGTAAAGTGTGTGGCACAAGATGTATAGTGTGTGGCACAAGATGTATAGTGTATGGCACAAGATGTATAGTGTGTGGCACAAGATGTATAGTGTATGGCACAAGATGTATAGTGTGTGGCACAATATGTATAGTGTATGGCACAAGATGTATAGTGTTTGCCACAAGATGTATAGTGTGTGCCACAAGATGTATAGTGTATGGCACACGATGTATAGTGTATGGCACAAGATGTATAGTGTATGGCACAAGATGTATAGTGTTTGCCACAAGATGTATAGTGTGTGCCACAAGATGTATACTGTATGGCACACGATGTATAGTGTATGGCACAAGATGTAAAGTGTGTGACACAAGATGTATAGTGTATGGCACAAGATGTATAGTGTGTGGCACAAGATGTATAGTGTATGGCACAAGATGTATAGTGTGTGGCACAAGATGTATACTGTGTGGCACAAGATGTATAGTGTGTGGCACAAGATGTATACTGTATGGCACAAGATGTATAGTGTATGGCACAAGATGTATAGTGTATGGCACAAGATGTATAGTGTATGGCACAAGATGTATAGTGTGTGCCACAAGATGTATAGTGTATGGCACACGATGTATAGTGTATGGCACAAGATGTATAGTGTATGGCACAAGATGTATAGTGTTTGCCACAAGATGTATAGTGTGTGCCACAAGATGTATACTGTATGGCACACGATGTATAGTGTATGGCACAAGATGTAAAGTGTGTGACACAAGATGTATAGTGTATGGCACAAGATGTATAGTGTGTGGCACAAGATGTATAGTGTATGGCACAAGATGTATAGTGTGTGGCACAAGATGTATACTGTGTGGCACAAGATGTATAGTGTGTGGCACAAGATGTATACTGTATGGCACAAGATGTATAGTGTATGGCACAAGATGTATAGTGTATGGCACAAGATGTATAGTGTGTGGCACAAGATGTATAGTGTATGGCACAAGATGTATAGTGTATGGCACAAGATGTATACTGTATGGCACAAGATGTATACTGTATGGCACAAGATGTATAGTGTGTGGCACAAGATGTATAGTGTGTGGCACTAGATGTATAGTGTGTGGCACAAGATGTATAGTGTATGGCACAAGATGTATAGTGTGTGGCACAAGATGTATAGTGTATGGCACAAGATGTATAGTGTATGGCACAAGATGTATAGTGTGTGGCACAAGATGTATAGTGTGTGGCACTAGATGTATAGTGTGTGGCACAAGATGTATAGTGTATGGCACAAGATGTATAGTGTGTGGCACAAGATGTATAGTGTATGGCACAAGATGTATAGTGTGTGGCACAAGATGTATAGTGTGTGGCACAAGATGTATAGTGTGTGGCACAAGATGTATAGTGTGTGGCACTAGATGTATAGTGTGTGGCACAAGATGTATAGTGTATGGCACAAGATGTATAGTGTATGGCACAAGATGTATAGTGTATGGCACAAGATGTATAGTGTGTGATACAAGATGTATAGTGTGTGGCACAAGATGTATACTGTATGGCACAAGATGTATAGTGTATGGCACAAGATGTATAGTGTGTGGCACAAGATGTATACTGTATGGCACAAGATGTATAGTGTGTGGCACAAGATGTATAGTGTATGGCACAAGATGTATAGTGTGTGGCACTAGATGTATAGTGTATGGCACAAGATGTATAGTGTATGGCACAAGATGTATAGTGTGTGACACAATATGTATAGTGTGTGGCACAAGATGTATAGTGTATGGCACAAGATGTATAGTGTTTGCCACAAGATGTATAGTGTGTGCCACAAGATGTATAGTGTATGGCACACGATGTATAGTGTATGGCACAAGATGTATAGTGTATGGCACAAGATGTATAGTGTTTGCCACAAGATGTATAGTGTGTGCCACAAGATGTATACTGTATGGCACACGATGTATAGTGTATGGCACAAGATGTAAAGTGTGTGACACAAGATGTATAGTGTATGGCACAAGATGTATAGTGTGTGGCACAAGATGTATAGTGTATGGCACAAGATGTATAGTGTGTGGCACAAGATGTATACTGTGTGGCACAAGATGTATAGTGTGTGGCACAAGATGTATACTGTATGGCACAAGATGTATAGTGTATGGCACAAGATGTATAGTGTATGGCACAAGATGTATAGTGTATGGCACAAGATGTATACTGTATGGCACAAGATGTATACTGTATGGCACAAGATGTATAGTGTGTGGCACAAGATGTATAGTGTGTGGCACTAGATGTATAGTGTGTGGCACAAGATGTATAGTGTATGGCACAAGATGTATAGTGTGTGGCACAAGATGTATAGTGTGTGGCACTAGATGTATAGTGTGTGGCACAAGATGTATAGTGTATGGCACAAGATGTATAGTGTATGGCACAAGATGTATAGTGTGTGATACAAGATGTATAGTGTGTGGCACAAGATGTATACTGTATGGCACAAGATGTATAGTGTATGGCACAAGATGTATAGTGTGTGGCACAAGATGTATACTGTATGGCACAAGATGTATAGTGTGTGGCACAAGATGTATAGTGTGTGGCACAAGATGTATAGTGTGTGGCACTAGATGTATAGTGTATGGCACAAGATGTATAGTGTATGGCACAAGATGTATAGTGTGTGACACAATATGTATAGTGTGTGGCACAAGATGTATAGTGTATGGCACAAGATGTATACTGTATGGCACAAGATGTATAGTGTGTGCCACAAGATGTATACTGTATGGCACAAGATGTATAGTGTATGGCACAAGATGTATAGTGTATGGCACAAGATGTATACTGTATGGCACAAGATGTATAGTGTGTGCCACAAGATGTATACTGTATGGCACAAGATGTATAGTGTATGGCACAAGATGTATAGTGTGTGGCACAAGATGTATAGTGTGTGGCACAAGATGTATACTGTATGGCACAAGATGTATAGTGTATGGCACAAGATGTATAGTGTATGGCACAAGATGTATAGTGTGTGACACAAGATGTATAGTGTGTGGCACAAGATGTATAGTGTATGGCACAAGATGTATAGTGTTTGCCACAAGATGTATAGTGTGTGGCACAAGATGTATAGTGTATGGCACAAGATGTAAAGTGTATGGCACAAGATGTATAGTGTGTGGCACAAGATGTAAAGTGTGTGACACAAGATGTATAGTGTGTGGCACAAGATGTAAAGTGTATGGCACAAGATGTAAAGTGTGTGACACAAGATGTATAGTGTGTGACACAAGATGTATAGTGTGTGGCACAAGATGTATAGTGTGTGGCACAAGATGTAAAGTGTGTGACACAAGATGTATAGTGTATGGCACAAGATGTATAGTGTGTGGCACAAGATGTAAAGTGTGTGACACAAGATGTATAGTGTGTGGCACAAGATGTAAAGTGTATGGCACAAGATGTATAGTGTGTGGCACAAGATGTATAGTGTATGGCACAAGATGTATAGTGTGTGGCACAAGATGTATAGTGTGTGGCACAAGATGTATAGTGTATGGCACAAGATGTATAGTGTGTGGCACAAGATGTATAGTGTATGGCACAAGATGTATACTGTATGGCACAAGATGTATAGTGTGTGCCACAAGATGTATACTGTGTGGCACAAGATGTATAGTGTATGGCACAAGATGTAAACTGTATGGCACAAGATGTATAGTGTATGGCACAAGATGTAAACTGTATGGCACAAGATGTATACTGTGTGGCACAAGATGTATAGTGTATGGCACAAGATGTATACTGTGTGGCACAAGATGTATACTGTATGGCACAAGATGTATACTGTATGGCACAAGATGTATAGTGTATGGCACAAGATGTATAGTGTGTGGCACTAGATGTATAGTGTGTGGCACTAGATGTATAGTGTGTGGCACTAGATGTATAGTGTGTGGCACAAGATGTATAGTGTGTGGCACTAGATGTATAGTGTGTGGCACTAGATGTATAGTGTGTGGCACAAGATGTATAGTGTGTGGCACAAGATGTATAGTGTGTGGCACTAGATGTATAGTGTGTGGCACTAGATGTATAGTGTGTGCCACAAGATGTATAGTGTGTGGCACAAGATGTATAGTGTATGGCACAAGATGTATAGTGTATGGCACAAGATGTATAGTGTGTGGCACAAGATGTATAGTGTATGGCACAAGATGTATAGTGTATGGCACAAGATGTATAGTGTGTGGCACAAGATGTATACTGTATGGCACAAGATGTATAGTGTGTGGCACAAGATGTATACTGTGTGGCACAAGATGTATAGTGTGTGGCACAAGATGTATAGTGTGTGCCACAAGATGTATAGTGTATGGCACAAGATGTATAGTGTGTGGCACTAGATGTATAGTGTATGGCACAAGATGTATAGTGTATGGCACAAGATGTATAGTGTGTGGCACAAGATGTATAGTGTGTGGCACAATATGTATAGTGTATGGCACAAGATGTATAGTGTTTGCCACAAGATGTATAGTGTATGGCACAAGATGTATAGTGTATGGCACAAGATGTATAGTGTTTGCCACAAGATGTATAGTGTGTGCCACAAGATGTATAGTGTATGGCACACGATGTATAGTGTATGGCACACGATGTATAGTGTATGGCACAAGATGTAAAGTGTGTGACACAAGATGTATACTGTGTGGCACAAGATGTATAGTGTGTGGCACAAGATGTATACTGTATGGCACAAGATGTATAGTGTGTGGCACAAGATGTATAGTGTATGGCACAAGATGTATAGTGTGTGGCACTAGATGTATAGTGTGTGGCACAAGATGTATAGTGTATGGCACAAGATGTATACTGTATGGCACAAGATGTATAGTGTGTGGCACAAGATGTATAGTGTATGGCACAAGATGTATACTGTATGGCACAAGATGTATAGCGTATGGCACAAGATGTATACTGTATGGCACAAGATGTATAGTGTGTGGCACAAGATGTATAGTGTATGGCACAAGATGTATAGTGTGTGGCACAAGATGTATACTGTATGGCACAAGATGTATAGTGTATGGCACAAGATGTATAGTGTGTGGCACAAGATGTAAAGTGTGTGACACAAGATGTATAGTGTATGGCACAAGATGTATAGTGTGTGGCACAAAATGTATAGTGTATGGCACAAGATGTATAGTGTGTGGCACAAGATGTAAAGTGTGTGACACAAGATGTATAGTGTATGGCACAAGATGTATAGTGTATGGCACAAGATGTATAGTGTATGGCACAAGATGTATACTGTGTGGCACAAGATGTATAGTGTGTGGCACAAGATGTATAGTGTGTGGCACAAGATGTAAAGTGTATGGCACAAGATGTATAGTGTGTGGCACAAGATGTATAGTGTATGGCACAAGATGTATAGTGTGTGGCACAAGATGTATACTGTGTGGCACAAGATGTATAGTGTATGGCACAAGATGTAAACTGTATGGCACAAGATGTATAGTGTATGGCACAAGATGTATAGTGTGTGGCACAAGATGTATAGTGTATGGCACAAGATGTATAGTGTATGGCACAAGATGTATACTGTACGGCACAAGATGTATAGTGTGTGCCACAAGATGTATACTGTGTGGCACAAGATGTATAGTGTATGGCACAAGATGTAAACTGTATGGCACAAGATGTATAGTGTATGGCACAAGATGTAAACTGTATGGCACAAGATGTATAGTGTATGGCACAAGATGTATACTGTGTGGCACAAGATGTATAGTGTATGGCACAAGATGTATACTGTATGGCACAAGATGTATAGTGTATGGCACAAGATGTATACTGTGTGGCACAAGATGTATAGTGTATGGCACAAGATGTATAGTGTATGGCACAAGATGTATAGTGTATGGCACAAGATGTATACTGTGTGGCACAAGATGTATAGTGTATGGCACAAGATGTATACTGTGTGGCACAAGATGTATAGTGTATGGCACAAGATGTATAGTGTGTGGCACAAGATGTATAGTGTATGGCACAAGATGTATAGTGTATGGCACAAGATGTATAGTGTGTGACACAAGATGTATAGTGTATGGCACAAGATGTATAGCGTATGGCACAAGATGTATAGCGTATGGCACAAGATGTATACTGTATGGCACAAGATGTATAGTGTATGGCACAAGATGTATAGTGTATGGCACAAGATGTATACTGTGTGGCACAAGATGTATACTGTGTGACACAAGATGTATAGTGTATGGCACAAGATGTATAGTGTGTGGCACAAGATGTATAGTGTGTGGCACAAGATGTATAGTGTATGGCACAAGATGTATAGTGTGTGGCACAAGATGTATAGTGTGTGGCACAAGATGTATAGTGTGTGGCACAAGATGTATAGTGTATGGCACAAGATGTATAGTGTGTGACACAAGATGTATAGTGTGTGGCACAAGATGTATAGTGTATGGCACAAGATGTATAGTGTATGGCACAAGATGTATAGTGTATGGCACAAGATGTATAGTGTGTGGCACAAGATGTATAGTGTATGGCACAAGATGTATAGTGTGTGGCACAAGATGTATAGTGTGTGGCACAAGATGTATAGTGTATGGCACAAGATGTATAGTGTGTGGCACAAGATGTATAGTGTATGGCACAAGATGTATAGTGTGTGGCACAAGATGTATAGTGTGTGGCACAAGATGTATAGTGTATGGCACAAGATGTATAGTGTGTGGCACAAGATGTATAGTGTATGGCACAAGATGTATAGTGTATGGCACAAGATGTATAGTGTATGGCACAAGATGTATAGTGTGTGGCACAAGATGTATACTGTATGGCACAAGATGTATAGTGTGTGGCACAAGATGTATAGTGTATGGCACAAGATGTATACTGTATGGCACAAGATGTATAGTGTGTGGCACAAGATGTAAACTGTATGGCACAAGATGTATACTGTATGGCACAAGATGTATAGTGTATGGCACAAGATGTATAGTGTATGGCACAAGATGTATACTGTGTGGCACAAGATGTATACTGTATGGCACAAGATGTATAGTGTGTGCCACAAGATGTATAGTGTGTGGCACAAGATGTATAGTGTATGGCACAAGATGTATAGTGTGTGGCACAAGATGTATAGTGTATGGCACAAGATGTATAGTGTGTGGCACAAGATGTATAGTGTATGGCACAAGATGTATAGTGTATGGCACAAGATGTATACTGTATGGCACAAGATGTATAGTGTGTGGCACAAGATGTAAACTGTATGGCACAAGATGTATACTGTATGGCACAAGATGTATAGTGTATGGCACAAGATGTATAGTGTATGGCACAAGATGTATACTGTGTGGCACAAGATGTATACTGTATGGCACAAGATGTATAGTGTGTGCCACAAGATGTATAGTGTGTGGCACAAGATGTATAGTGTATGGCACAAGATGTATAGTGTATGGCACAAGATGTATAGTGTGTGGCACAAGATGTATAGTGTGTGGCACAAGATGTATAGTGTATGGCACAAGATGTATAGTGTATGGCACAAGATGTAAACTGTATGGCACAAGATGTATAGTGTATGGCACAAGATGTATAGTGTATGGCACAAGATGTATAGTGTATGGCACAAGATGTATAGTGTGTGGCACAAGATGTATAGTGTGTGGCACAAGATGTATAGTGTATGGCACAAGATGTATAGTGTGTGCCACAAGATACAACAATAGGGAATTATCCTCTTCTAGACATATCTATGTCTACTAGCACAGGAAAATCTCTCTATACCACAATTATAATCCTTCCGATTGCACCTATAACTAAACGACACTAGGTGGCAGTAGAGTGTTAAAAGTTATCTTGATGTAGGGACTCCGATGTGCTCAATACCTATTACCCGTACACCCATCGAAACCCTGTGAACCTTTACCTTATCCAAGAGAAATACACGGAAAGACGCCTTTGAAGTTGGAATATGGCGGCCACAGCAGCCTCTTTATTAACAAACATACAAAGGGAATTTAAATATATTAACATAAATAACATGTTGCAATTGAACATTTATAAACTATACATGAAAAACCTGCAGAAAGAAGGTCTATGAGGGCCGGCGAGAAGAGAGTGTACGCAATATTCCCCACGCCGCACCGCTCCGGCTCGTGGGGTGACCAAACACTCGTTCTTCCCAAAACCAGTTCCACCTGTATCATGCTTCACCCCACTGGCCCTCATAGACCCCGCCACAGGCTGCGTGACAATTTAGATAACATTTACCCAGCTCACCAAAGGGTTAGGTGGGTGTTCGGTTCCCTGTCGTCGTGGCAAGAGGAAGAAGGGGCCGTCCCTGCCCCCCTTTTAAGAGCCGGGAGACTGCAGCTCCCGCGATATCTTCGGCGCGGGCATAAGCCCCGCCCCCTTAACCCCATCGCTCCGGTCCCCCTCATCATGACGGGCCTCCGCTACCGGCTCCGCCTCCTGGTCACTTCGGCCCTAACTTTTATTTAGAATTTAACTTTAAAAGATACAAAACATGGGTTTTTTCACTTAGTTTAAGAAATGCCATAGACTTATCTGGAAAAAAAAGTTTCAGGGGGTACAGCAAAAACATTTGTTTTAAAAACATAGAAAAGGTAGAAAAGTGTGGAAAGATTAAAAACTTAATGCACTAAACGGGAGGGACTAGCTGGTGAATATAAAATACTTATTGCATCCTTACTTGCCCGGCCAAACAGAGGTTAGATTGCACCACTATCTTACTATTTTCCTTATCGCTGTGAAATCACTAAGCAACGTATGTGTTTTTTTACCTTTCCTTTGGTGCAGAGTTAGATGGCGTGTGCCGGTCACCAGCATCAAGGTCCCAGCCTCGAGCCTTGTGTGGCACAAGATGTATAGTGTGTAGCACCGGCTGGAGTGTATACGATGTGTGAGTGCGGCACAGGCTGGAGTGTACAGCGTGTGTGTGCGGCACAGGCTGGAGTGTACAGCGTGTGTGCGGCACAGGCTGGAGTGTACAGCGTGTGTGTGCGGCACAGGCTGGAGTGTACAGCGTGTGTGTGCGGCACAGGCTGCAGTGTACAGCGTGTGTGTGCGGCACAGGCTGGAGTGTACACCGTGGGTGCGGCACAGGCTGGAGTGTACACCGTGGGTGCGGCACAGGCTGGAGTGTACAGCGTGTGTGTGCGGCACAGGCTGGAGTGTACAGCGTGTGTGTGCGGCACAGGCTGGAGTGTACAGCGTGTGTGTGCGGCACAGGCTGGAGTGTACAGCGTGTGTGTGCGGCACAGGCTGCAGTGTACAGCGTGGGTGCGGCACAGGCTGCAGTGTACAGCGTGGGTGCGGCACAGGCTGCAGTGTACAGCGTGGGTGTGGCACAGGCTGCAGTGTACACCGTGGGTGCGGCACAGGCTGCAGTGTACACCGTGGGTGCGGCACAGGCTGCAGTGTACACCGTGGGTGCGGCACAGGCTGCAGTGTACACCGTGGGTGCGGCACAGGCTGCAGTGTACACCGTGGGTGCGGCACAGGCTGGAGTGTACACCGTGGGTGCGGCACAGGCTGGAGTGTACACCGTGGGTGCGGCACAGGCTGGAGTGTACACCGTGGGTGCGGCACAGGCTGCAGTGTACACCATGTGCGGGGCACAGGCTGGAGTGTATACCGTGTGCGTGGCACAGGCTGGAGTGTATACCGTGTGTGCGGCACAGGCTGCAGTGTATACCGTGTGTGCGGCACAGGCTGCAGTGTACACCGTGGGTGCGGCACAGGCTGCAGTGTACACCGTGGGTGCGGCACAGGCTGCAGTGTACACCGTGGGTGCGGCACAGGCTGGAGTGTATACCTTGTGTGCGGCACAGAATGGAGTTTTAATCCATTAGTACCAAGTAAATGTCGCGAGAATATTTTTTGCTAACACTAAGCCCTGGCTAATGGGTTCCTGGTGCCCCTTCTACATGAATCTGCCGCCTCCTGCACTGTCCCGACAGAGGGCACAACTTTTTTTTGGTGCACCTTTAACATGCGGCTTGCGACACATTTCTGTTGGACTCTGCATGATAAATGTGGCGCACGGACTGAGCACCGGACGCCCCTCAGTGCAGAAATGTGTCGTGTGAAGAATAGAGCAGACGAGACCAACGTGCCGACACTTCCCAATAAATGTACAAGCAATTTACACCAGAAAGAGCCGGCAAAGGTCTCCAGGAGGAGGAGGAGGAGGAGGTGGAGGAGGTGGAGGAGGGGGAGGAGGAGGGTGACTGCTTGTAGATAATAACTGGGAGACTTTTCCCACCTCTGTATCCAGAATGTGGAGCAGACAGGACCAGAGCTCCGGAGATGAGATGCAGGAACTTAGTGATGTGAGGGAAGACCTGGGTTATTCGCCACCGATACAGCCACAGCCACAGCCACCGATACAGCCACAGCCACCGATACAGCCATAGTCACCGATACAGCCATAGCCACCGATACAGCCATAGCCACCGATACAGCCATAGCCACCGATACAGCCATAGCCACCGATACAGCCATAGCCACCGATACAGCCATAGCCACCGATACAGCCATAGCCACCGATACAGCCATAGTCACCGATACATCCATAGTCACCGATACATCCATAGCCACTGATACATCCATAGTCACCGATACATCCATAGTCACTGATACATCCATAGTCACTGATACATCCATAGCCACTGATACATCCATAGCCACCGATACAGCCATAGTCACCGATACAGCCATAGCCACCGATACAGCCATAGCCACCGATACAGCCATAGCCACCGATACAGCCATAGCCACCGATACAGCCATAGCCACCGATACAGCCATAGCCACCGATACATCCATAGTCACCGATACATCCATAGTCACCGATACAGCCATAGCCACTGATACATCCATAGTCACCGATACATCCATAGTCACTGATACATCCATAGTCACTGATACATCCATAGTCACTGATACATCCATAGCCACTGATACATCCATAGCCACTGATACAGCCATAGCCACTGATACAGCCATAGTCACCGATACAGCCATAGTCACCGATACATCCATAGCCACCGATACAGCCATAGTCACTGATACATCCATAGTCACTGATACATCCATAGTCACTGATACATCCATAGTCACTGATACATCCATAGTCACTGATACATCCATAGTCACCGATACAGGGATAGCCACCGATACATCCATAGTCACTGATACATCCATAGCCACCGATACATCCATAGTCACTGATACATCCATAGTCACCTATACATCCATAGCCTCCGATACATCCATAGCCACTGATACATCCATAGTCACTGATACATCCATAGTCACCGATACATCCATAGTCACCGATACATCCATAGTCACCGATACAGGGATAGCCACCGATACATCCATAGCCACCGATACATCCATAGCCACTGATACATCCATAGTCACTGATACATCCATAGTCACCGATACATCCATAGTCACCGATACATCCATAGTCACTGATACATCCATAGTCACTGATACATCCATAGCCACCGATACATCCATAGTCACTGATACATCCATAGCCACTGATACATCCATAGTCACTGATACATCCATAGCCACTGATACATCCATAGTCACTGATACATCCATAGTCACTGATACATCCATAGTCACTGATACATCCATAGTCACCGATACATCCATAGTCACTGATACATCCATAGTCACTGATACATCCATAGTCACTGATACATCCATAGCCACCGATACATCCATAGTCACTGATACATCCATAGTCACTGATACATCCATAGCCACCGATACATCCATAGTCACTGATACATCCATAGCCACTGATACAGCCATAGTCACCGATACATCCATAGCCACCGATACATCCATAGTCACTGATACATCCATAGTCACTGATACATCTATAGTCACTGATACATCCATAGTCACTGATACAGCCATAGTCACCGATACATCCATAGCCACCGATACATCCATAGTCACCGATACATCCATAGTCACTGATACATCCATAGTCACTGATACATCCATAGCCACCGATACATCCATAGTCACTGATACATCCATAGCCACTGATACAGCCATAGTCACCGATACATCCATAGCCACCGATACATCCATAGTCACTGATACATCCATAGCCACTGATACAGCCATAGCCACTGATATAGTATAGTGATCCCTCTGTGATTGTTAATGATTGATGACACTTGTAGATGATACTTGCTGCTGACACTACTGCTGTAATACTGACACCTGTCGGTGCTGGTCAGAAATTCAGTAGCACATGACCCGGCGATGACTGAGGTCCAGGCCTGGGAAAAAACCCACACACTTCTAGCCTAACCACCCATCTACCTAATAAAAACACAGAGACAATTTTCTGTTGGAAAGATGAATGGTCACAGCTTTATTAACAATTGTTGAATACAATCTGAAATAGAAAAAATACAGTTCCTCAAATGTCATAATATAAATAACAACCACATAATGATGGCTGAGTTCTTGGCAACACCACTAAAATTCGCATGCCTTCCAGGCTAAACACAAAAACTTTCAGTATAAGTTATAGTCTCCAGAAACCAAATTGCACGCTCAGCGCACGAGAACCACACCCCCAGCTCCACTTGCCGCCAACCTCCTAGCTCAGTGGCGTGTGGCCCTAGACCAACCATTGGAGACTAGAACACCACCTTCCTCCCGGTAAAGCCCCCCGGGGAAAAACCGTTATTGTTCTCAAACCACCAAACTTATTATAGTGATTAAATTGCATAACCACAGAAATTTAAATGCACTAACTGGGTATTGCCAAGAACCCGCCACGCATGGCCGCCTGACCCCTTAGGTGGCCATGCTACCCCACAACCTCACGCAAAACTCAGCCACTTCAGACAAACCAAAATTAAAAATGTCCAGGCCCACATCCGTGAGGTGCACCCCGTCTGGGCCTGTGTAACTGACGTCCTCATCCAACAACGAATGCCGAACCACCAAACCCCCATTCAGACGGACAAACTTAGCCACACTCTTGTTGATTTTCACTCTACAGCGATTCAGAGCTGCCACCGAATTCGCATTGCGCCACCTTTCCCGCCTGATGATGTCCGACCACACTATCAGCATGTTGGGATGACTGTCCCATATGCATAACAAGTCCCTTTTTATGGATTTTATCATAGGGCGCATAGGGAAACTGCCTATATCATTCCCACCTGCATGTAATAGTAACACATCAGGCGGACCCCATCTCCGGAAGTTCTCTTGCAATTTTTGCCTTACCCTCCCCCACGTGAGGCCTCTGTAGCCTAACCAATGTACACTTACCTGGTCGGGGTTAAGCCCTAAGGACCTACCACACAACCGCAACCTCGCTCTCCTTTTGGCCCAATAGACGAAAGAATGGCCAAACACCCAAATGACACATTTCTTCCAATCTGGTAAATAAACAACATATGTAATAAAGGGGGTGGGCCGCAACCTGCCGCCCCCCCCAACAATCAGGGCCAACAACAGTGACCCAAGCTAGCGCTCCAACAGTCTCATCCTCACATAAGACTTAAAGCGCTGTGACTCCCATCTACCTATCCTCTTTATTTCCTCCTCCCGGAGACCCCACCGCGCTGTGCCAATCCTGAAGGAGTACGAATTATACTCACTTGGGCATAAACCAATCCTTGAAATGCATTTTTTTAAAATTGATACAAACTGATATCGTGACAATGACGACCCATCCTCATGCACTAACAATGAATCACTGCCCTGCCGTCTAACTTCCATGAATGACTCCAAACCTTCAACCGGACATGCAACACAACCCGACATACGGCCCAGCGTAACCAAAAAACCCTTACCCCCTTTGTCAGTTTTTGACCCAAATAACCAAATACGAACCTCCTGTGCACCCCAAGACACATGCCTCAATTGAATGCCGCCAGACGACCCCCGGCTATCACTCACCAATTCCCCAATCCGAAATGCTCCAAAAAATGCCCAAGAATAAGCCAGATGAAACAAACGAACCTCATATGCCGAATGACAAACCCCCTGCAACTGCCCCAGTACCTCTCCCAAAATCTGCAACGAAACAGGTCTTCTACCGTCTGCCCTCACTCCCTTTGCAGCAAAGCCCTTTACAGCTCGGCGTAACATAAATGACTGAGTAACATCCTCTCCCCCAGCCAGCCTGAAGAGAAATGACAATGCAGATAAATGTTTTTTAACTGTTGCCCCAGACACACCACTATCGAACAGGTTTAACATAAAACAAAACAGCACCTGACCTACTGCCCCCCATGCCTTCCAACTCACAAACATCCGTGAACTCGAACCAAGCCCTCCATACCTTCTGATAAGCCGCCCACGTTGACGGCGCCAAAGACCTCCTTACCCACTGCAAGAACCTTACCACACTAGGTCCCACAAATGCCCTGGACATGGCAAAGGGTCCTTCGATGCCCCCGGATCCAACTCCCGAAACCTGTCCAACTGTAAACGAGATAGCGCATCAGCAATGTTGTTTTCCACCCCCAGAATATGCACTGCCCTAAACAACACGTTCCATTCCAAACACTGCAGCACCAGCCGCTGAAGCAAAACCACCACCGGCGGGGAGGACGCTGTCTGCCTATTTATGACCTAAACCACCGCCATATTATCGCAATGACAAACAACACTTTTGCTATAGAGCCGCCGACCCCAAAGCTCCACTGCCACTACAATAGGGAACAATTCCAGCAGACACAAGTTGGCCGTGAGCCCCTTCTCCACCCACCTAGTTGGGTCCCACACTCCACACTCCACTCCCCTTGACAGTAAGCCCCATAACCAATGGCCCCAGCTGCGTCTGTAAACAAATGCAAGGCTTCGTTGGACACTGGCTCACTCATCCACAAGGTTCTCCCATTATAGTTTATCAAAAAACTGTCCCACACTCGCAAATCATCCCTAAGTTCTTTCCTCAAGCGGATCAGAAACTCAGGGCGCCGCACACCTGCCGTTGCTTGCGCCAGTCTCCTACAAAAAACCCGCCCCATGGGCATAATTCTACAAGCAAAATTGAGTTTCCCCAACAACGACTGCAACTGTCTTAACAAAATTTTTGTTTTAACCAGTGCCTCCTGTACTGCCAGCCTCAGGCCATTCAACTTGTCCTCAGGCAGCCTGCATTCCATCGCCACAGAGTCAATCTCAATCCCCAGAAAGCATAATACCGTGGTCGGACCCTCCGTCTTGTCCCTCGCTAATGGCACCCCAAATTGTGAAAAAACGTCCTTCAATGTCTGCAAAAGAATCCTGCAGCCCCAACTGTCCTGTGGCCCAACACACAAAAAGTCATCCAAATAGTGGATCACACCATTAAGACCTGACTCCCTTCGAATGACCCACTCCAGAAACGTACTAAAAGCCTCAAAGTAGGCGCACGAAATGGAGCAGCCCATTGGAAGGCACCCGTCTACATAAAATTGATTATCACAGAAACATCCTAGCAGGTGCATTGACTCAGGATGCACTGGCAGAAGACGAAAATGTCCGCCTTTGCCATCAATGCCCCTTTACCTGCTTCCCGAACCAATGCCACCGCCGCATCAAAGGAGGTGTATGACACCGCTGTCAGTGCCGGGTCAATGTCATCATTTACCGACAACCCCACCGGGTATGATAAATGATGAATGAGGCGAAATTTTCCCGCCTCCTTCTTCGGCACCACCCCCAGCGGAGACACCCGCAACCCTTCAACTGGCGCCTCTGTAAACGGGCCTAACATTCTCCCCAAGCTAACTTCCTTGGTAATTTTTTCCCGCACGACCTCAGGATATTGGGCCACGGACTTCAAATTCTTAACAAACCCAACATGCCCCCCTTCTTTAAAAGGTATCCTAAAGCCTTCTTTAAAACCCTCTTCCAGCAACCCTGCTTTTTCCTTATTTGGGTACATCCTTAGCCACGGAATCATTTCGCTGACCCGCACCGGAGTCGCCCCCTTTTTGAACCCCGTTACCCGAACGCTGCTGTCCTCCTTTTCCCCGCTTGAAACACTTAGCCAAGGGGTGGGTTGTTCCCCCACACCCAGAGCATTCGTGTCGAAATGAGCAAGATGAGCCCCATGAGCATGCGCCCTCATTAAATTTCCAGCACACCCCTTTTTTAAACTTACCCGACGAGCCTCCCCCTTTTGCCCCGTCGGGTCCGGCCTGAAAGGACGACCCACTGTACCCTCCACTACCCCCGAACGGGTTTCTGACCGGTTTCCTCGGGGCGTTCATGATACTCATCCACAGAGCTATATCCCTTTGGTCCCACTCAAGCGACGGCTGTACTGCCATCCTTTGCCTAAATTGCTCATCATATTGCATCCAAGCCGTACCCCCATACGTCTTGTAGGCATCCCAAATTGTGTCCAAATACCCAAATAGCCCCGAGCAGCACTCTGGATTCTTTTCCCCAATCGCGAAAGCATGCAGCCAATTCCATAAATTGCGTGGAATTAACCGATACCTTCTGCGTTCCTCATCCTCCTCTTTTCTATGCTCCTTCCCTTTTTCCCACTTTTCGATGCTAAACCGGTTCAGTGGCAACAACGTGAAAATATCTAAGTTCTCACGCTTCCATATTTTTTCTTTTACCTCCTGTTTTAGATGACCCCCCCAGCGGTCCATTAAAACAAATATATAAACGACCTTTTGCCCCATCCAATACAGGTAAGGACTTTGACGCCCCCTCTTTCTCAGTCTGCACGCTAACCTCCGCCACTACATTCGGCCCCGCCGGCCTGGTCGTTACCGGCACCACTTGTGCCCCGGCTGCCGCCCCCCCCCCCCCGGACACCGGCGGGTCCGGACACTCCCTCCAAGCCCCCACCGGGCTACCCAACTGTGACCCCAGTGACGACTCCACCGATGTCAACAACCTTCTAAAACCTTGAAATAAGTCCCCAACCGCCCCCAAATATATATTGCTTGTGTTGGCCTGCCCCGTAGGTACCAATGCCCTGTCCCAACTACCTCCTTGTTCTGTGTGTGTGACATGTGTCGCTTGTGCTGTAGAACCCCCACCTGGTTGTAGCAAGCTGCCGCTAAACGGCGCCGGCGCAGATCCAGCCTCCCACGCAGTCTGTCCAGACCCTGCCGCCGCTGCAGCTCCAGCCGCAGCATCTCTTCCAGCTCCATCACCTGGCGTAGCCACTCCCATGGCCCGCCGCAGAACGCCCATCACTGCTCCATCCGAGCCACCTCTCTCCTGCAAAGGAAAAAACACGGACGAAACACCCTGATACATATCAACATTCCCCCCAGGAGGCGCTGCAGATGCCACCTGTAAACCCCTGTCGCTGTTGGGCCCTCCAGAATACTGATGGAGCCCCCCAGCGGCCCTAAGCCCGCCCTCACTAAACCCCTGCGGCTGCACCACCACATTTACACTCCCAGGAGTGACCACCGATCCTAGTGTCACCCCCGCTGACCCGGCCACAAGTGAAGCCGCTGGCCTGACCTCACGCTGCTCCGTGGATTGCGCCCAAGGTGCCCCCGCCTCCCGCTGCCTTGCCGCCTGCCCGTCTAACTCCTGAGCAGCCGCCCAACCTGGCTGCCCGGCACCCGTCCGCCGATCACCCAGCTCTCCCCTGGGAAGGCCGGCCTCGATCGCTTGCCTCCCCGCTGAAGCACCCGCAGCCTCCCCCTGCCGCCTGCTGCCTGTCACTACTCACCGCCGGCCTAGTGGTAGCGCTGCCCGGGCTCCTCCGGTCCGGACTCCCATCTTCCTCGTCACTTCCGGTCGCCGCGCCGAGGCCACACCTCCTCTTCCGGTTCTCTTTGCGCCTCTTCCCCGTACCTCCCGTCGCCATCTTTGCGGCCCCTCGAGCCGCCACCATCTTGGACACGCCGCTCCGGACTGCCATCCCACCTCGTCTGCTGTCTCTGGACACCGCTGACGCCGACCTGGCTCTCTTCCTCTGCGCTGAGACCCCGCTGCAACGTCCTCCAGGAACTCCGGTAAAGCTCCTCCTCGGCAAACCCCTCGGCGGTGATGGTGAGGGGCTCAACCACACCGGCGGCCTCCTAGCCCGCACCGGCCTTTCCCCCGGGCTCTGCTCGCTATCGCCTGCTCCCCAGGCCGCCATCTGGTCTTCGATCCATTCAGGTCCCCGCGCCTCCGCTTCCTCGCCAGAAAGGCCTCTAAAGCCGCCATTCGCACGCTCCAACGCTCCAAGAAAAAACCTGACAAAAGAAAAACACTCGCCTCGATTCTGCACCCACCGCGGACAAAAAATTTTTCTGGCCAGAATGAGGCTTACCCTTCCTGCCAGCCCTTATAAGCCCTACTAACTCCTCCCCCCATTTTAAACCCCCTATCACCTCACACTGCATTTCCTCCCCCCAATAAGCTCAACCCAAGTTTATAGCCCCCTCCCAGTCCAGCCAGTCATGCCCGCTCTCCGCCCACTTGCATCAGGCTCCGCGCTCACAAAACATGTGTGTTCCCAGTTACCGGTAAAAGAAAATGGCTGTCACAGGAAATAACAGGGACCAGGGCTCCAAAACCACACGAGCAGAGGGAGCGCATGTTCCTCCTGACCTGCAGGTGGCAGCAGAGCCCCAATATATGTTACATATAACAAGACTGAAGGCAGAGCACAATGCAGTAATGTGAACAGCGGCATAACAAGATATATAACTGAGGAGAGCAGCGCAATTGTCCGACAGAAGACTGGCACAAGGGCCTTAGTAACTGAGCCCCAATCTTTAAAAAAATATTTAAAATGAAATTAAAATGAAAATAAAAACTCCAAAAACTCAACACACCCTGATTCTTAAACAGAAACTCCAGGTCATAGACGGCGACACCTAGATCCATAACATGAAACCCTCGCAGCCTCCTGTGACCCCTCGCAGCCTCCTGTGAACCCTCGCAGCCTCCTGTGAACCCTCGCAGCCTCCTGTGACCCCTCGCAGCCTCCTGTGACCCCTCGCAGCCTCCTGTGACCCCTCGCAGCCCCCTGTGACCCCTCGCAGCCTCCTGTGACCCCCTGCAGCCTCCTGTGACCCCTCGCAGCCTCCTGTGACCCCTCGCAGCCCCCTGTGACCCCTCGCAGCCTCCTGTGACCCCTCGCAGCCCCCTGTGACCCCTCGCAGCCTCCTGTGACCCCTCGCAGCCCCCTGTGACCCCTCGCAGCCTCCTGTGACCCCTCGCAGCCTCCTGTGACCCCTCGCAGCCTCCTGTGACCCCTCGCAGCCTCCTGTGACCCCTCGCAGCCCCCTGTGACCCCTCGCAGCCTCCTGTGACCCCTCGCAGCCCCCTGTGACCCCTCGCAGCCCCCTGTGACCCCTCGCAGCCCCCTGTGACCCCTCGCAGCCCCCTGTGACCCCTCGCAGCCTCCTGTGACCCCTCGCAGCCTCCTGTGACCCCTCGCAGCCCCCTGTGAACCCTCGCAGCCTCCTGTGACCCCCTGCAGCCCCCTGTGACCCCTCGCAGCCCCCTGTGACCCCTCGCAGCCTCCTGTGACCCCTCGCAGCCTCCTGTGACCCCTCGCAGCCTCCTGTGACCCCTCGCAGCCCCCTGTGACCCCTCGCAGCCCCCTGTGACCCCTCTCAGCCCCCTGTGACCCCTCGCAGCCTCCTGTGACCCCTCGCAGCCCCCTGTGACCCCTCGCAGCCCCCTGTGACCCCTCTCAGCCTCCTGTGACCCCTCTCAGGCCGGTTACACATTCACAATTTCTTTTGCCATTTTTTAAACCAAAACCAGAGGTAGATCAGAAAGATTCGGGGGCCTCCCGTCCTCTCCAAAGGGCCCCGTCAGCTTCAGGCTGGGGTTACGTGGCACGTTATCGAACACATTGGGCAAAACACGTCATCACCTGCAGATTCGTGTTCTAAGCAGCAAGTGGCTTAAATATTCATAAAAAGATTGGGGTGAATTTATCAATGTGTCTCCCCCTGTCAGATTTATCGGCCCGTGTGTAACCCTCAGGGCGCGTTCACACGTTGCGCTTTGGTTGCGTTTTCATTGTGTTTTAAAACGCATTACAACAGCTGAGATGAGGTGATTTGCCTAACGCATTGTTATCGTGTGCGTTACCACATGTAAATAGTAATGTAATTAGGCAGATCCCCGCTCCTCAGCTGTTGTAATGCGTTTTAAAATGCAATGAAAACGCAACCAAAGCGCAACGTGTGTTCTAGACGCTCTAAAATGTGTGAGACGATGTCACGCACCTTCCAAATTTTTGGGGGGGACTATATTTAGCCTCTTTTTGCAGAGAATGAACTAGTCAGAAAAGTGTCCAAAACAGGCGTGAAAGCGTTAATGTCGCTCGAGGCAATTCCGCTGGAGGAATCAATTCTTTTTTTCTTTAACCTGAATTGCCACTTTGTAATTGCCACGGGCAGCAGAAGGCACTAGCAGGACATGGCTTAGGGTGAGGCCACATGTGGCGTTTTTAGTCGGAGACGTGGTGCATGCGCGGTGTCACTCTGCGACCATCCATGTAGCCTCCATTTTCTAAGCAGCAGCAGCCTGATATTACTGGGGTGGGAGCTTGCGGGCTTTGGGCTTTTCCAACCCAATAATACCAGCCTGCAACCACACCAGTACATGGCAGCGGTGGTGGGTACCGGGGCGGTGGCAGCAGTGGTGGGTACCGGGGTGGTGGCAGCGGTGGTGGGTACCGGGGTGGTGGCAGCGGTGGTGGGTACCGGGGCGGTGGCAGCGGTGGTGGGTACCGGGGCGGTGGAGGCGGTGGTGGGTACCGGGGTGGTGGCAGCGGTGGTGGGTACCGGGGTGGTGGCAGCGGTGGTGGGTACCGGGGCGGTGGCAGCAGTGGTGGGTACCGGGGCGGTGGCAGCGGTGGTGGGTACCGGGGCGGTGGCGGCGGTGGTGGGTACCGGGGCGGTGGTGGCGGTGGTGGGTACCGGGGCGGTGGAGGCGGTGGTGGGTACCGGGGTGGTGGCAGCGGTGGTGGGTACCGGGGTGGTGGCAGCGGTGGTGGGTACCGGGGTGGTGGCAGCGCTGGGTACCGGGGTGGTGGCAGCGGTGGGTACCGGGATGATGGCAGCGGTGGGTACCGGGATGATGGCAGCGGTGGGTATCGGGATGATGGAAGCTGTGGGTACCGGGATGGTGCCAGCGGTGGGTACCGGGATGGCGGCAGCGGTGGGTACCTGGATGGCGGCAGCGGTGGGTACCGGGATGGCGGCAGCGGTGGGTACCTGGATGGTGGCAGCGGTGGGTACCGGGATGGTGGCAGCGGTGGGTACCGGGATGGTGGCAGCGGTGGGTACCGGGATGATGGCTCAGTAATCGGTGATGTCTATTCAGCAGCAGTACGAAGGCAAATTTAAATAAAAAAAAAAAAACTCCCCAAATATTCTGGTTAACCATTTTAATCCTGCAGCTGACCACATATATGGATTAGAAATCTATCTTGTCTATTCTTCTCTCCTCCTCCTGGGTCCAACGCTGATGGGGTGTATGGGCAGGGCCCTATGGCGCAGTGTACGCTATAAGACATGTTGTAAGTGCTCAATGGGGGAGATGGGTAACCGGGGGGCTGGGGGTCCTTGTCCGGAGTCCCCTTTGAAGTTACCTGTGTGAATGGTTGCCGTCAGCAGCACAATTGTACGTCCTGCAGGGCGCAGTTGTGTGAATGGCCCCCAATGTTCGGAATATGCGGAGATAATATGCACCTATGAGGTATAAGCTTTTCTTTCCTCGTAGATGACTACAGTCGGGTGAAGCTTATAACCACTGAGGAGGAGGAGGAGGATGCGGATTACATCAATGCCAACTACATTCCTGTAAGTTCTGCAGAACCCAATCCCCCCCCCCCCCTTTCCCCCATGCAGCAACACACATGTAGTTAGGGTTAGGCGTCCAGTCCTAGAGGATCATGGAAAGGGTTTTATTGTATAACAAATTGAAGTAAAGTTAAACAATGACGCAACAATAACACGGCAGCAACAAATCGCCTCAGGAGAATCCGACAGCACAGCAAGACAGGTCACAACAAGATTCCCGAAATACATGGATATAACTATACAACATAAGAGCAGGAGAAAGGAGAGTGGGCGAGGGGGCTGCATTCAAATGTCTTTCATCTGTCTCCTACAAAGATAATGTTCACACACAAACAGATTAGAGAAAAGTTAAGCAGAGTTTTTTCAGGGTATCATTCAGAATGAAGCTGAACCCCCCAACTAGTAGTGATAAATAATCTGTATGTAGTGATCTCCCCCTAGTGGTGGTGTATAATGTGTATGTAGTGAGCTCTCCCTAGTGGTGGTGTATAATGTGTATGTAGTGATCTTCCCCTAGTGGTGATGTATAATCTGTATGTAGTGATCTCCTCCTAGTGGTGGTGTATAATCTGTATGTAGTGATCTCCCCCTAGTGGTGGTGTATAATGTGTATGTAGTGACCTCCCCCTAGTGGTGGCGTATAATCTGTATGTAGTGATCTCCCCCTAGTGGTGGTGTATAATCTGTATGTAGTGATCTCCCCCTAGTGGTGGTGTATAATCTGTATGTAGTGAGCTCTCCCTAGTGGTGGTGTATAATGTGTATGTAGTGATCTCCCCCTAGTGGTGGTGTATAATGTGTATGTAGTGATCTCCCCCTAGTGGTGGTGTATAATGTGTATGTAGTGATCTCCTCCTAGTGGTGGTGTATAATGTGTATGTAGTGATCTCCCCCTAGTGGTGGTGTATAATGTGTATGTAGTGATCTCCCCCTAGTGGTGGTGTATAATGTGTATGTAGTGACCTCCCCCTAGTGGTGGCGTATAATCTGTATGTAGTGATCTCCCCCTAGTGGTGGTGTATAATCTGTATGTAGTGATCTCCCCCTAGTGGTGGTGTATAATCTGTATGTAGTGAGCTCTCCCTAGTGGTGGTGTATAATGTGTATGTAGTGATCTCCCCCTAGTGGTGGTGTATAATGTGTATGTAGTGATCTCCCCCTAGTGGTGGTGTATAATGTGTATGTAGTGATCTCCTCCTAGTGGTGGTGTATAATGTGTATGTAGTGATCTCCCCCTAGTGGTGGTGTATAATCTGTATGTAGTGATCTCCTCCTAGTGGTGGTGTATAAACTGTATATAGTGATCTCCCCCTAGTGGTGGTGTATAATCTGTATGTAGTGATCTCCCCCTAGTGGTGGTGTATAATGTGTATGTAGTGAGCTCTCCCTAGTGGTGGTGTATAATGTGTATGTAGTGATCTCCCCCTAGTGGTGATGTATAATCTGTATGTAGGGATCTCCCCCTAGTGGTGGTGTATAATCTGTATGTAGTGATCTCCCCCTAGTGGTGGTGTATAATGTGTATGTAGTGATCTCCCCCTAGTGGTGGTGTATAATGTGTATGTAGTGATCTCCTCCTAGTGGTGGTGTATAATGTGTATGTAGTGATCTCCCCCTAGTGGTGGTGTATAATGTGTATGTAGTGATCTCCCCCTAGTGGTGGTGTATAATCTGTATGTAGTGATCTCCCCCTAGTGGTGGTGTATAATCTGTATGTAGTGAGCTCTCCCTAGTGGTGGTGTATAATGTGTATGTAGTGATCTCCCCCTAGTGGTGGTGTATAATGTGTATGTAGTGATCTCCCCCTAGTGGTGGTGTATAATGTGTATGTGGTGATCTCCTCCTAGTGGTGCTGTATAATGTGTATGTAGTGATCTCCCCCTAGTGGTGGTGTATAATGTGTATGTAGTGATCTCCCCCTAGTGGTGGTGTATAATCTGTATGTAGTGATCTCCCCCTAGTGGTGGTGTATAATCTGTATGTAGTGAGCTCTCCCTAGTGGTGGTGTATAATGTGTATGTAGTGATCTCCCCCTAGTGGTGGTGTATAATGTGTATGTAGTGATCTCCCCCTAGTGGTGGTGTATAATGTGTATGTAGTGATCTCCTCCTAGTGGTGCTGTATAATGTGTATGTAGTGATCTCCCCCTAGTGGTGGTGTATAATGTGTATGTAGTGATCTCCTCCTAGTGGTGGTGTATAATGTGTATGTAGTGATCTCCCCCTAGTGGTGGTGTATAATCTGTATGTAGTGATCTCCTCCTAGTGGTGGTGTATAAACTGTATATAGTGATCTCCCCCTAGTGGTGGTGTATAATCTGTATGTAGTGATCTCCCCCTAGTGGTGGTGTATAATGTGTATGTAGTGAGCTCTCCCTAGTGGTGGTGTATAATGTGTATGTAGTGATCTCCCCCTAGTGGTGATGTATAATCTGTATGTAGGGATCTCCCCCTAGTGGTGGTGTATAATCTGTATGTAGTGATCTCCTCCTAGTGGTGGTGTATAATGTGTATGTAGTGATCTCCTCCTAGTGGTAGTGTATAATGTGTATGTAGTGATCTCCCCCTAGTGGTGGTGTATAATCTGTATGTAGTGCTCTCCCCCTGGTGGTGGTGTATAATCTGTATGTAGTGATCTCCCCCTAGTGGTGGTGTATAATGTGTATGTAGTGATCTCCCCCTAGTGGTGGTGTATAATCTGTATGTAGTGATCTCCTCCTAGTGGTGGTGTATAAACTGTATATAGTGATCTCCCCCTAGTGGTGGTGTATAATCTGTATGTAGTGATCTCCCCCTAGTGGTGGTGTATAATATGTATGTAATGATCTCCCCCTAGTGGTGGTGTATAACCTGTATGTAGTGATCTTCTCCTAGTGGTGGTGTATAATCTGTAAGTAGTGATCTCTTCCTAGAGGTGGTGTATAATGTGTATGTAGTGATCTCCCCCTAGTGGTGGTGTATAATATGCATGTAGTGATCTCCCCCTAGTGGTGGTGTATAATCTGTATGTAGTGATCTCCCCCTAGTGGTGGTGTATAATGTGTATGTAGTGATCTCCTCCTAGTGGTGGTGTATAATGTGTATGTAGTGATCTCCCCCTAGTGGTGGTGTATAATCTGTATGTAGTGATCTCCTCCTAGTGGTGGTGTATAATCTGTATGTAGTGATCTCCCCCTAGTGGTGGTGTATAATGTGTATGTAGTGATCTCCCCCTAGTGGTGGTGTATAATGTGTATGTAGTGATCTCCCCCTTGTGGTGGTGTATTATCTGTATGTAGTGATCTCCCCCTAGTGGTGATGTATAATGTGTATGTAGTGATCTCCCCCTAGTGGTGGTGTATAATCTGTATGTAGTGATCTCCTCCTAGTGGTGGTGTATAATGTGTATGTAGTGATCTCCCCCTTGTGGTGGTGTATAATGTGTATGTAGTGATGTCCCCCTTGTGGTGGTGTATTATCTGTATGTAGTGATCTCCCCCTAGTGGTGGTGTATAATCTGTATGTAGTGATCTCCTCCTAGTGGTGGTGTATAATCTGTATGTAGTGATCTCCTCCTAGTGGTGGTGTATAATGTGTATGTAGTGATCTCCCCCTAGTGGTGGTGTATAATGTGTATGTAGTGATCTCCCCCTAGTGGTGGTGTATAATCTGTATGTAGTGATCTCCTCCTAGTGGTGGTGTATAATCTGTATGTAGTGATCTCCCCCTAGTGGTGGTGTATAATGTGTATGTAGTGAGCTCCCCCTAGTGGTGGTGTATAATGTGTATGTAGTGATCTCCCCCTTGTGGTGGTGTATTATCTGTATGTAGTGATCTCCCCCTAGTGGTGATGTATAATGTGTATGTAGTGATCTCCCCCTAGTGGTGGTGTATAATCTGTATGTAGTGATCTCCTCCTAGTGGTGGTGTATTATCTGTATGTAGTGATCTCCCCCTAGTGGTGGTGTATAATCTGTATGTAGTGATCTCCTCCTAGTGGTGGTGTATAATCTGTATGTAGTGATCTCCTCCTAGTGGTGTTGTATAATGTGTATGTAGTGATCTCCCCCTAGTGGTGGTGTATAATGTGTATGTAGTGATCTCCCCCTAGTGGTGGTGTATAATGTGTATGTAGTGATCTCCCCCTAGTGGTGGTGTATAATGTGTATGTAGTGATCTCCCCCTAGTGGTGGTGTATAATCTGTATGTAGTGAGCTCCCCCTAGTGGTGGTGTATAATCTGTATGTAGTGATCTCCCCCTAGTGGTGGTGTATAATGTGTATGTAGTGATCTCCCCCTAGTGGTGGTGTATAATCTGTATGTAGTGATCTCCCCCTAGTGGTGGTGTATAATGTGTATGTAGTGATCTCCCCCTAGTGGTGGTGTATAATCTGTATGTAGTGATCTCCCCCTAGTGGTGGTGTATAATCTGTATGTAGTGATCTCCTCCTAGTGGTGGTGTATAATCTGTATGTAGTGATCTCCCCCTAGTGGTGGTGTATAATCTGTATGTAGTGATCTCCCCTTAGTGGTGGTGTATAATGTGTATGTAGTGATCTCCCCTAGTGGTGGTGTGTAATCTGTATGTAGTGATCTCCTCCTAGTGGTGATGTATAATCTGTATGCAGTGATCTCCCCCTAGTGGTGGTGTATAATGTGTATGTAGTGATCCCCCCCTAGTGGTGGTGTATAATCTGTATGTAGTGATCCCCTCCTAGTGGTGGTGTATAATGTGTATGTAGTGACCTCCCCCTAGTGGTGGTGTATAATGTGTATGTAGTGATCTCCCCCTAGTGGTGGTGTATAATCTGTATGTAGTGATCTCCCCCTAGTGGTGGTGTATAATCTGTATGTAGTGATCTCCTCCTAGTGGTGGTGTATAATCTGTATGTAGTGATCTCCCCCTAGTGGTGGTGTATAATCTGTATGTAGTGATCTCCCCCTAGTGGTGGTGTATAATGTGTATGTAGTGATCTCCCCTAGTGGTGGTGTGTAATCTGTATGTAGTGATCTCCTCCTAGTGGTGATGTATAATCTGTATGCAGTGATCTCCCCCTAGTGGTGGTGTATAATGTGTATGTAGTGATCTCCTCCTAGTGGTGGTGTATAATGTGTATGTAGTGATCTCCCCCTAGTGGTGGTGTATAATCTGTATGTAGTGATCTCCCCCTAGTGGTGGTGTATAATCTGTATGTAGTGATCTCCCCCTAGTGGTGGTGTATAATGTGCATGTAGTGATCTCCCCCTAGTGGTGGTGTATAATGTGTATGTAGTGATCTCCTCCTAGCGGTGGTGTATAATCTGTATGTAATGATCTCCTCCTATTGGTGGTGTATAATGTGTAGTGATCTCCCTCTAGTGGTGGTGTATAATGTGTATGTAGGGATCTCCCCCTAGTGGTGGTGTATAATCTGTATGTAGTGATCTCCTCCTAGTGGTGGTGTATAATCTGTATGTAGTGATCTCCTCCTAGTGGTGATGTATAATGTGTATGTAGTGATCTCCCCCTAGTGGTGGTGTATAATGTGTATGTAGTGAGCTCCCCCTAGTGGTGGTGTATAATCTGTATGTAGTGATCTCCCCCTAGTGGTGGTGTATAATGTGTATGTAGTGATCTCCCCCTAGTGGTGGTGTATAATGTGTATGTAGTGATCTCCCCCTAGTGGTGGTGTATAATGTGTATGTAGTGATCTCCTCCTAGTGGTGGTGTATAATGTGTATGTAGTGATCTCCTCCTAGTGGTGGTGTATAATGTGTATGTAGTGATCTACCCCTAGTGGTGGTGTATAATGTGTATGTAGTTATCTCCTCCTAGTGGTGGTGTATAATGTGTATGTAGTGATCTCCTCCTAGTGGTGGTGTATAATGTGTATGTAGTGATCTCCCCCTAGTGGTGGTGTATAATGTGTATGTAGTGATCTCCTCCTAGTGGTGGTGTATAATGTGTATGTAGTGAACTCCTCCTAGTGGTGGTGTATAATGTGTATGTAGTGATCTCCTCCTAGTGGTGGTGTATAATGTGTATGTAGTGATCTCCCCCTAGTGGTGGTGTATAATCTGTATGTAGTGATCTCCCCCTAGTGGTGGTGTATAATGTGTATGTAGTGAGCTCCCCCTAGTGGTGGTGTATAATGTGTATGTAGTGATCTCCTCCTAGTGGTGGTGTATAATGTGTATGTAGTGATCTCCCCCTAGTGGTGGAGTATAATCTGTATGTAGTGATCTCCTCCTAGTGGTGGTGTATAATGTGTATGTAGTGATCTCCTCCTAGTGGTGATGTATAATGTGTATGTAGTGATCTCCCCCTAGTGGTGGTGTATAATCTGTATGTAGTGATCTCTCCCTAGTGGTGGTGTATAATCTGTATGTAGTGATCTCTCCCTAGTGGTGGTGTATAATCTGTATGTAGTGATCTCCCCCTAGTGGTGGTGTATAATGTGTATGTAGTGATCTCCCCCTAGTGGTGGTGTATAATGTGTATGTAGTGATCTCCCCCTAGTGGTGGTGTATAATGTGTATGTAGTGATCTCCCCCTAGTGGTGGTGTATAATGTGTATGTAGTGATCTCCCCCTAGTGGTGGTGTATAATGTGTATGTAGTGATCTCCTCCTAGTGGTGGTGTATAATGTGTATGTAGTGATCTCCCCCTAGTGGTAGTGTATAATGTGTATGTAGTGATCTCCCCCTAGTGATGGTGTATAATGTGTATGTAGTGATCTCCCCCTAGTGGTGGTGTATAATGTGTATGTAGTGATCTCCTCCTAGTGGTGGTGTATAATCTGTATGTAGTGATCTCCTCCTAGTGGTGGTGTATAATGTGTATGTAGTGATCTCCCCCTAGTGGTGGTGTATAATCTGTATGTAGTGATCTCCCCCTAGTGGTGGTGTATAATCTGTATGTAGTGATCTCCCCCTAGTGGTGGTGTATAATGTGTATGTAGTGATCTCCCCCTAGTGGTGGTGTATAATGTGTATGTAGTGATCTCCCCCTAGTGGTGGTGTATAATGTGTATGTAGTGATATCCTCCTAGTGGTGGTGTATAATGTGTATGTAGTGATCTCCTCCTAGTGGTGGTGTATAATGTGTATGTAGTGATCTCCTCCTAGTGGTGGTGTATAATCTGTATGTAGTGATCTCCCCCTAGTGGTGGTGTATAATGTGTATGTAGTGATCTCCTCCTAGTGGTGGTGTATAATGTGTATGTAGTGATCTCCTCCTAGTGGTGGTGTATAATCTGTATGTAGTGATCTCCCCCTAGTGGTGGTGTATAATGTGTATGTAGTGATCTCCTCCTAGTGGTGGTGTATAATGTGTATGTAGTGATCTCCTCCTAGTGGTGGTGTATAATGTTTATGTAGTGAGCTCTCCCTAGTGGTGGTGTATAATGTGTATGTAGTGATCTCCTCCTAGTGGTGATGTATAATGTGTATGTAGTGATCTCCCCCCTAGTGGTGGTGTATAATGTGTATGTAGTGATCTCCTCCTAGTGGTGGTGTATAATGTGTATGTAGTGATCTCCCCCTAGTGGTGGTGTATAATGTGTATGTAGTGATCTCCTCCTAGTGGTGGTGTATAATGTTTATGTAGTGATCTCCCCCTAGTGGTGGTGTATAATGTGTATGTAGTGATCTCCTCCTAGTGGTGGTGTATAATGTGTATGTAGTGATCTCCCCCTAGTGGTGGTGTATAATGTGTATGTAGTGATCTCCTCCTAGTGGTGATGTATAATGTGTATGTAGTGATCTCCCCCCTAGTGGTGGTGTATAATGTGTATGTAGTGATCTCCTCCTAGTGGTGGTGTATAATGTGTATGTAGTGATCTCCCCCTAGTGGTGGTGTATAATGTGTATGTAGTGATCTCCTCCTTGTGGTGGTGTATAATCTGTATGTAGTGATCTCCCCCTAGTGGTGGTGTATAATGTGTATGTAGTGAGCTCCCTCTAGTGGTGGTGTATAATGTGTATGTAGTGATCTCCCCCTAGTGGTGGTGTATAATGTGTATGTAGTGATCTCCTCCTAGTGGTGGTGTATAATGTGTATGTAGTGATCTCCCCCTAGTGGTGGTGTATAATGTGTATGTAGTGATCTCCTCCTAGTGGTGGTGTATAATGTGTATGTAGTGCTCTCCTCCTAGTGGTGGTGTATAATGTGTATGTAGTGATCTCCCCCTAGTGGTGGTGTATAATGTGTATGTAGTGATCTCCCCCTAGTGGTGGTGTATAATGTGTATGTAGTGATCTCCTCCTAGTGGTGGTGTATAATGTGTATGTAGTGATCTCCTCCTAGTGGTGGTGTATAATGTGTATGTAGTGATCTCCTCCTAGTGGTGGTGTATAATGTGTATGTAGTGAGCTCCCTCTAGTGGTGGTGTATAATCTGTATGCAGGGAGCTCCCCCTAGTGGTGGTGTATAATGTGTATGTAGTGATCTCCCCCTAGTGGTGGTGTATAATGTGTATGTAGTGATCTCCTCCTAGTGGTGGTGTATAATCTGTATGTAGTGATCTCCCCCTAGTGGTGGTGTATAATGTGTATGTAGTGATCTCCCCCTAGTGGTGGTGTATAATCTGTATGTAGTGATCTCCTCCTAGTGGTGGTGTATAATGTGTATGTAGTGATCTCCCCCTAGTGGTGGTGTATAATGTGTATGTAGTGATCTCCCCCTAGTGGTGGTGTATAATGTGTATGTAGTGACCTCCCCCTAGTGGTGGTGTATAATGTGTATGTAGTGATCTCCCCCTAGTGGTGGTGTATAATGTGTATGTAGTGATCTCCCCCTAGTGGTGGTGTATAATGTGTATGTAGTGATCTCCTCCTAGTGGTGGTGTATAATGTGTATGTAGTGATCTCCTCCTAGTGGTGGTGTATAATATGTATGTAGTGATCTCCCCCTAGTGGTGGTGTATAATGTGTATGTAGTGATCTCCTCCTAGTGGTGGTGTATAATGTGTATGTAGTGATCTCCTCCTAGTGGTGGTGTATAATGTGTATGTAGTGATCTCCTCCTAGTGGTGGTGTATAATCTGTATGTAGTGATCTCCCCCTAGTGGTGGTGTATAATCTGTATGATTAGTGACATGGATAACTTACCTTCTTCTCTGATGCAGGGGTACAACTCCTTACAAGAATACATTGCAACGCAGGGGCCTCTTCCGGACACAAGAAACGACTTCTGGAAGATGATCCTCCAGCAGAAGTCACAAGTGGTGGTGATGCTGACTCAGTGTAATGAGAAGAGACGGGTAAATCCATGTAATTGGTCTGTGCCCCTGTCCCTGGACATTATCTCCCTCCTAGTCCACAGCCTTAGGCACAATAATCCCCATAAGGTAACAGGGGAACCCTATATTACAGATAAAGTAACAAACCAGTCCAGCTCCTCATTAACCCCTCTCAGGATTGCTATACTATAGGGGCCACGTGGTGGTCTCATTGCCAAGTAGATCTCGCTCTTATTTGGGAACATTACACTATAAGTGGGACAGTGCGCCCCCCAAATGACCCGTTATAATTGTGATCCCCACTTGTACATTGCAGATAAAATGTGACCACTACTGGCCATTTACTACCGAGCCGGTGACCTACGGAGACATAACGGTGGAGATGGTGTCCGAGGAGGAGCAGGCGGACTGGGCTTTGCGGGTCTTCAGAGTCTCACATGTGAGTAGTGGCCCGGTCACGGAGGAAACTACAGGTCCAAAAAGCTTTATACACTGCTGGTAAATTGGACCCTGGTCGTTGGAGTCCAGCTGGACCACCACAAGGGACTTGGCTAATTCAGGCACCTAAATCCATTCATACATCACTGAGGATTTCCTGAGAACTTCGTCCCTCTCACATCAGTATTCACCAGAACTGCCAAACCTGCATCGGGAGGGACAGATGTGTATGTGTCTGGTAGTACTGGCTGTATACAGGATGTGTCTGGTAGTACTGGCTGTATACAGGATGTAACTGGAAGTACTGGCTGTATACAGGATGTGTCTAGTAGTACTGGCTGTATACAGGATGTGTCTGGTAGTACTGGCTGTATACAAGTTGTGTCTGGTAGTACTGGCTGTATACAGGATGTGTCTGGTAGTACTGGCTGTATACAGGATGTGTCTGGTAGTACTGGCTGTATACAGGTTGTGTCTGGTAGTACTGGCTGTATACAGGTTGTGTCTGGTAGTACTGGCTGTATACAGGATGTGTCTGGTAGTACTGGCTGTATACAGGATGTGTCTGGAAGTAGCCGGGCTGTGGTAGTACTGGCTGTATACAGGATGTGTCTGGTAGTACTGGCTGTATACAGGATGTGTCTGGTAGTAGACGGGCTGAGGTATTACTGGCTATATACAGGATGTGTCTGGTAGTACTGGTTGTATACAGGATGTGTCTGGTAGTACTGGCTGTATACAGGATGTGTCTGGTAGTACTGGCTGTATACAGGATGTGTCTGGTAGTACTGGCTGTATACAGGTTGTGTCTGGTAGTACTGGCTGTATACAGGTTGTGTCTGGTAGTACTGGCTGTATACAGGATGTGTCTGGTAGTACTGGCTGTATACAGGATGTGTCTGGAAGTAGCCGGGCTGTGGTAGTACTGGCTGTATACAGGATGTGTCTGGTAGTACTGGCTGTATACAGGATGTGTCTGGTAGTAGACGGGCTGAGGTATTACTGGCTGTATACAGGATGTGTCTGGAAGTACTGGTTGTATACAGGATGTGTCTGGTAGTACTGGCTTTATACAGGATGTGTCTGGAAGTAGCCGGGCTGTGGTAGTACTGGCTGTATACAGGATGTGTCTGGTAGTACTGACTGTATACAGGATGTGTCTGGAAGTAGCCGGGCTGTGGTAGTACTGGCTGTATACAGGATGTGTCTGGAAGTAGCCGGGCTGAGGTATTACTGGCTGTATACAGGATGTGTCTGGAAGTACTGGTTGTATACAGGATGTGTCTGGAAGTACTGGCTGTATACAGGATGTGTCTGGTAGTACTGGCTGTATACAGGATGTGTCTGGAAGTAGCCGGGCTGTGGTAGTACTGGCTGTATACAGGATGTGTCTGGAAGTAGCCGGGCTGAGGTATTACTGGCTGTATACAGGATGTGTCTGGAAGTACTGGCTGTATACAGGATGTGTCTGGTAGTACTGGTTGTATACAGGAAGTGTCTGGTATTACTGGCTGTATAAAGGATGTTTCTGGAAGTACTGGCTGTATACAGGATGTGTCTGGTAGTACTGGCTGTATACAGGATGTGTCTGGTAGTACTGGCTGTATACAGGATGTGTCAGGTAGTAGCCGGGCTGAGGTAGTACTGGCTGTATACAGGATGTGTCTGGTAGTAGCTGGGCTGAGGTATTTCTGGCTGTATACAGGTTGTGTTTGGTAGCAGCTGGGCTGAGGTAGTACTGGCTGTATACAGGATGTGTCTGGTAGTAGCTGGGCTGAGGTAGTATTGGCTGTATACAGGATGTGTCTGGAAGTAGCTGGGCTGAGGTAGTAATGGCTGTATACAGGATGTGTCTGGTAGTAGCTGGGCTGAGGTAGTACTGGCTGTATACAGGATGTGTCTGGTAGTAGCAGGGCTGAGGTAGTACTGGCTGTATACAGGATGTGTCTGGTAGTAGCCGGGCTGAGGTAGTACTGGCTGTATACAGGATGTGTCTGGTTTTAGCTGGGCTGAGGTATTTCTGGCAGTATACAGGTTGTGTCTGGTAGTAGCTGGGCTGAGGTAGTACTAGCTGTATACAGGATGTGTCTGGTAGTAGCCGGGCTGAGGAAGTACTGGCTGCATATAGGATGGGTCTGGTATTACTGGCTGTATACAGATTGTGTCTGGTAATAGCTGGCCTGAGGTAGTACTGGCTGTATACAGAATGTGTCTGGTTTTAGCTGGGCTGAGGTATTTCTGGCTGTATACAGGATGTATCTGGTAGTAGCTGGGCTGAGGTAGTACTGGCTGTATACAGGATGTGTCTGGTAGTAGCCGGGCTGAGGTAGTACTGGCTGTATACAGGAGGTGTCTGGTAGTAGCTGGGCTGAGGTAGTACTGGCTGTATACAGGATGTGTCTGGTAGTAGCCGGGCTGAGGTAGTACTGGCTGTATACAGGATGTGTCTGGTAGTAGCCGGGCTGAGGTAGTACTGGCTGTATACAGGATGTGTCTGGTAGTAGCTGGGCTGAGGTAGTACTGGCTGTATACAGGATGTGTCTGGTAGTAGCCTGGCTCTGGTTGCATTGGCTGTATACAGGATGTGTCTGGTAGTAGCCGGGCTGAGGTAGTACTGGCTGTATACAGGATGTGTCTGGTAGTAGCTGGGCTTAGATAATACTGGCTGTATACAGGATGTGTCTGGTAGGAGCTGGGCTTAGGCAGTACTGGCTGTATACAGGATGTGTCTGGTATTACTGGCTGTATACAGGATGTGTCTGGTGGTACTGGCTGTATACAGGATTTGTCTGGAAGTAGCCGGGCTGAGGTATTACTGGCTGCATACAGGATGTGTCTGGTAGTAGCTGGGCTGAGGTAGTACTGGCTGTATACAGGATGTGTCTGGTAGTACTGGCTGTATACAGGATGTGTCTGGTAGTACTGGCTGTATACAGGATGTGTCTGGAAGTAGCCGGGCTGAGATATTACTGGCTGTATACAGGATGTGTCTGGTAGTACTGGTTGTATATAGGATGTGTCTAGAAATACTGGCTGTGTACAGGATGTGTCTGGTAGTACTGGTTGTATACAGGAAGTGTCTGGTATTACTGGCTGTATACAGGATGTGTCTTGAAGTACTGGCTGTATACAGGATGTGTCTGGTATTACTGGCTGTATACAGGATGTGTCTGGAAGTACTGGCTGTATACAGGATGTGTCTGGTATTACTGGCTGTATACAGGATGTGTCTGGTATTACTGGCTGTATACAAGATGTGTCTGGTGGTACTGGCTGTATACAGGATGTGTCTGGAAGTAGCCGGGCTGAGGTATTACTGGCTGTATACAGGATGTGTCTGGTAGTACTGGCTGTATACAGGATGTGTCTGGTAGTACTGGCTGTATACAGGATGTGTCTGGAAGTAGCCGGGCTGAGGTATTACTGGCTGTATACAGGATGTGTCTGGTAGTACTGGTTGTATACAGGATGTGTCTGGAAGTACTGGCTGTATACAGGATGTGTCTGGTAGTACTGGCTGTATACAGGATGTGTCTGGTAGTACTGGCTGTATACAGGATGTGTCTGGAAGTACTGGCTGTATACAGGATGTGTCTGGTAGTACTGGCTGTATACAGGATGTGTCTGGTAGTACTGGCTGTATACAGGATGTGTCTGGTAGTACTGGCTGTATACAGGATGTGTCTGGTATTACTGGCTGTATACAGGATGTGTCTGATGGTACTGGCTGTATACAGGATGTGTCTGGAAGTAGCCGGGCTGAGGTATTACTGGCTGTATATAGGATGTGTCTGGTAGTACTGGCTGTATACAGGATGTGTCTGGTGGTACTGACTGTATACAGGATGTGTCTGGAAGTAGCCGGGCTGAGGTATTACTGGCTGTATACAGGATTTGTCTGGTAGTACTGGCTGTATACAGGATGTGTCTGTAGTACTGGCTGTATACAGGATGTGTCTGGAAGTAGCCGGGCTGAGGTATTACTGGCTGTATACAGGATGTGTCTGGTAGTACTGGTTGTATATAGAACGTGTCTGGTATTACTGACTGTATACAGGATGTGTCTGGAAGTACTGGCTGTATACAAGATGTGTCTGGTATTACTGGCTGTATACAGGATGTGTCTGGTATTACTGGCTGTATACAGGATGTGTCTGGTGGTACTGGCTGTATACAGGATGTGTCTGGAAGTAGCCGGGCTGAGGTATTACTGGCTGTATAAAGGATGTGTCTGGTAGTACTGGCTGTATACAGGATGTGTCTGGAAGTAGCCGGGCTGAGGTATTACTGGCTGTATACAGGATGTGTCTGGTAGTACTGGTTGTATACAGGATGTGTCTGGAAGTACTGGCTGTATACAGGATGTGTCTGGAAGTACTGGCTGTATACAGGATGTGTCTGTTAGTAGCTGGGCTGAGGTAGTACTGGCTGTATACAGGATGTGTCTGGTAGTAGCCGGGCTGAGGTAGTACTGGCTGTATACTGGATGTGTCTGATTTTAGCTGGGCTGAGGTAGTACTGGCTGTATACAGGATGTGCTGGTAGTAGCTGGGCTGAGGTATTTCTGGCTGTATACAGGATGTGTCTGGTAGTAGCCGGGCTGAGGTAGTACTGGCTGTATACAGGATGTGTCTGGTAGTAGCTGGGCTGAGGTAGTACTGGCTGTATACAGGTTGTGTCTGGTAGTAGCTGGGCTGAGGTAGTACTGGCTGTATACAGGATGTGTCTGGTAGTAGCCGGGCTGTGAAAGTATTGGCTGTATACAGGATGTGTCTGGAAGTAGCTGGGCTGTGAAAGTACTGGCTGTATACAGGATGTGCTGGTAGTAGCTGGGCTGTGGTAGTACTGGCTGTATACTGGATGTGTCTGGTAGTAGCCAGGCTTAGGTAGTACTGGCTGTATACAGGATGTGCCTGGTAGTAGCTGGGCTGAGGTAGTACTGGCTGTATACCGGATGTGTCTGGTAGTAGCCGGGCTGAGGTAGTACTGGCTGTATACAGGATGTGCTGGTAGTAGCTGGGCTAAGTTATTACTGGCTGAATACAGGATGTGCCTGGTAGTAGCTAGGCTGAGGTAGTACTGGCTGTATACAGGATGTGTCTGGTAGTAGCTGGGCTGTGGTAGTACTGGCTGTATACAGGATGTGTCTGGTAGTAGCCGGGCTGAGGTAGTACTGGCAGAATACAGGATGTGCCTGGTAGTAGCTAGGCTGAGGTAGTACTGGCTGTATACAGGATGTGTCTGGTAGTAGCCGGGCTGCGGTAGTACTGGCTGTATACAGGATGTGTCTGGTAGTAGCTGGTCTGAGGTAGTACTGGCTGTATACAGGACGTGTCTGGTAGTAGCTGAGCTGAGATAGTACTGGCTGTATACAGGATGTGTCTGGTAGTAGCTGTGTGAGGTAGTACTGGCTGTATACAGGATGTGTCTGGTAGTAGCCGGGCTAAAGTAGTACTGGCTGTATACAGGATGTGTTTGGTAGTAGCTAGGCTGAGGTAGTACTGGCTGTATACATGATGTGTCTGGTAGTAGCTGGGCTGAGGTAGTACTGGCTGTATACAGGATGTGTCTGGTAGTAGCTGAGTTAGTACTGGCTGTATACAGGATGTGTCTGGTAGTAGCTGAGGTAGTACTGGCTGTATACAGGATGTGTCTGGTAGTAGCTGGGCTGAGATAGTACTGGCTGTATACAGGATGTGTTGGTAGTAGCTGGGCTGTGGTAGTACTGGCTGTATACTGGATGTGTCTGGTAGTAGCTGGGCTGAGGTAGTACTGGCTGTATACAGGATGTGTCTAATAGTACTGGCTGTATACAGGATGTGTCTGGTAGTACTGGCTGTATACAGGATGTGTCTGGTAGTATCTGGTCTGAGGTAGTACTGGCTATATACAGGATGTGTCTGGTAGTAGCTGGGCTGAGGTATTACTGGCTGTGTACAGGATGTGTCTGGTAGTAGCTGGGCTGAGGTAGTACTGGCTGTATACAGGATGTGTTTGGTAGTAGCTGGGCTGAGATAGTACTGGCTGTATACAGGATGTGTCTGGTAGTAGCCGGGCTGAGGTAGTACTGGCTGTATACAGGATGTGTCTGATAGTAGCGGGGCTGAGGTAGTACTGGCTGTATACAGGATGTGTCTGGTAGTAGCTGGGCTGAGGTAGTACTGGCTGTATACAGGATGTGTCTGGTAGTAGCCGGGCTGAGATAGTACTGGCTGTATACAGGATGTGTCTGGTAGTAGACGGGCTGAGGTAGTACTGGCTGTATACAGGATGTGTCTGGTTTTAGCTGGGCTGAGGTATTTCTGGCTGTATACAGGATGTGTCTGGTAGTAGCTGGGCTGAGGTAGTACTGGCTGTATACAGGATGTGTCTGGTAGTAGCCAGGCTGAGGTAGTACTGGCTGTATACAGGATGTGTCTGGTAGTAGCTGGGCTGAGGTAGTACTGGCTGTATACAGGATGTGTCTGGTATTACTGGCTGTATACAGGATGTGCCTGGTATTACTGGCTGTATACAGGATGTGTCTGGTAGTAGCCAGGCTGAGGTAGTACTGGCTGTATACAGGATGTGTCTGGTTTTAGCTGGGCTGTGGTATTTCTGGCTGTATACAGGATGTGTCTGGTAGTAGCTGGGCTGAGGTAGTACTGGCTGTATACAGGATGTGTCTGGTAGTAGCCAGGCTGAGGTAGTACTGGCTGTATACAGGATGTGTCTGTTAGTAGCTGGGCTGAGGTAGTACTGGCTGTATACAGGATGTGTCTGGTAGTAGCCGGGCTGAGGTAGTACTGGCTGTATACAGGATGTGTCTGGTAGTAGCCGGGCTGAGGTAGTACTGGCTGTATACAGGATGTGTCTGGTAGTAGCCAGGCTGAGATAGTACTGGCTGTATACAGGATGTGTCTGGTAGTAGCTGGGCTGAGGTAGTACTGGCTGTATACTGGATGTGTCTGATTTTAGCTGGGCTGAGGTATTTCTGGCTGTATACAGGTTGTGTCTGGTAGTAGCTGGGCTGAGGTAGTACTGGCTGTATAGAGGATGTGTCTGGTAGTAGCCGGGCTGTGAAAGTATTGGCTGTATACAGGATGTGTCTGGAAGTAGCTGGGCTGTGAAAGTACTGGCTGTATACAGGATGTGCTGGTAGTAGCTGGGCTGTGGTAGTACTGGCTGTATACTGGATGTGTCTGGTAGTAGCCAGGCTTAGGTAGTACTGGCTGTATACAGGATGTGCCTGGTAGTAGCTGGGCTGAGGTAGTACTGGCTGTATACCGGATGTGTCTGGTAGTAGCTGGGCTGAGGTAGTACTGGCTGTATACAGGATGTGTCTGGTAGTAGCCGGGCTGAGGTAGTACTGGCTGTATACAGGATGTGTCTGGTAGTAGCCGGGCTGAGGTAGTACTGGCTGTATACAGGATGTGTCTGGTAGTAGCGGGGCTGAGGTAGTACTGGCTGTATACAGGATGTGCTGGTAGTAGCTGGGCTAAGTTATTACTGGCTGAATACAGGATGTGCCTGGTAGTAGCTAGGCTGAGGTAGTACTGGCTGTATACAGGACGTGTCTGGTAGTAGCTGAGCTGAGATAGTACTGGCTGTATACAGGATGTGTCTGGTAGTAGCTGGGCTGAGGTAGTACTGGCTGTATACAGGATGTGTCTGGTAGTAGCCGGGCTAAAGTAGTACTGGCTGTATACAGGATGTGTTTGGTAGTAGCTAGGCTGAGGTAGTACTGGCTGTATACAGGATGTGTTTGGTAGTAGCTAGGCTGAGGTAGTACTGGCTGTATACAGGATGTGTCTGGTATAGCTGGGCTGAGGTAGTACTGGCTGTATACAGGATGTGTCTGGTATAGCTGGGCTGAGTTAGTACTGGCTGTATACAGGATGTGTCTGGTAGTAGCTGGGCTGAGGTAGTACAGGCTATATACAGGATGTGTCTGGTAGTAGCCGGGCTGAGGTAGTACTGGCTGTATACAGGATGTGTCTGGTAGTAGCCGGGCTGAGGTAGTACTGGCTATATACAGGATGTGTCTGGTAGTAGCTGGGCTGAGGTAGTACTGGCTGTATACAGGATGTGTCTGGTAGTAGCTGAGTTAGTACTGGCTGTATACAGGATGTGTCTGGTAGTAGCTGAGGTAGTACTGGCTGTATACAGGACGTGTCTGGTAGTAGCTGAGCTGAGATAGTACTGGCTGTATACAGGATGTGTCTGGTAGTAGCTGTGCTGAGGTAGTACTGGCTGTATACAGGATGTGTCTGGTAGTAGCCGGGCTAAAGTAGTACTGGCTGTATACAGGATGTGTCTGGTAGTAGCTGGGCTGAGGTAGTACTGGCTGTATACAGGATGTGTCTGGTAGTAGCTGAGTTAGTACTGGCTGTATACAGGATGTGTCTGGTAGTAGCTGAGGTAGTACTGGCTGTATACAGGATGTGTCTGGTAGTAGCTGGGCTGAGATAGTACTGGCTGTATACAGGATGTGTTGGTAGTAGCTGGGCTGTGGTAGTACTGGCTGTATACTGGATGTGTCTGGTAGTAGCTGGGCTGAGGTAGTACTGGCTGTATACAGGATGTGTCTAATAGTACTGGCTGTATACAGGATGTGTCTGGTAGTACTGGCTGTATACAGGATGTGTCTGGTAGTATCTGGTCTGAGGTAGTACTGGCTGTATACAGGATGTGTCTGGTAGTAGCTGGGCTGAGGTATTACTGGCTGTGTACAGGATGTGTCTGGTAGTAGCTGGGCTGAGGTAGTACTGGCTGTATACAGGATGTGTTTGGTAGTAGCTGGGCTGAGATAGTACTGGCTGTATACAGGATGTGTCTGGTAGTAGCCGGGCTGAGGTAGTACTGGCTGTATACAGGATGTGTCTGATAGTAGCAGGGCTGAGGTAGTACTGGCTGTATACAGGATGTGTCTGGTAGTAGCTGGGCTGAGGTAGTACTGGCTGTATACAGGATGTGTCTGGTAGTAGCCGGGCTGAGGTAGTACTGGCTGTATACAGGATGTGTCTGGTAGTAGACGGGCTGAGGTAGTACTGGCTGTATACAGGATGTGTCTGGTTTTAGCTGGGCTGAGGTATTTCTGGCTGTATACAGGATGTGTCTGGTAGTAGCTGGGCTGAGGTAGTACTGGCTGTATACAGGATGTGTCTGGTAGTAGCCAGGCTGAGGTAGTACTGGCTGTATACAGGATGTGTCTGGTAGTAGCTGGGCTGAGGTAGTACTGGCTGTATACAGGATGTGTCTGGTATTACTGGCTGTATACAGGATGTGCCTGGTATTACTGGCTGTATACAGGATGTGTCTGGTAGTAGCCGGGCTGAGGTAGTACTGGCTGTATACAGGATGTGTCTGGTAGTAGCCGGGCTGAGGTAGTACTGGCTGTATACAGGATGTGTCTGGTTTTAGCTGGGCTGAGGTATTTCTGGCTGTATACAGGATGTGTCTGGTAGTAGCTGGGCTGAGGTAGTACTGGCTGTATACAGGATGTGTCTGGTAGTAGCCAGGCTGAGGTAGTACTGGCTGTATACAGGATGTGTCTGTTAGTAGCTGGGCTGAGGTAGTACTGGCTGTATACAGGATGTGTCTGGTAGTAGCCGGGCTGAGGTAGTACTGGCTGTATACAGGATGTGTCTGGTAGTAGCCGGGCTGAGGTAGTACTGGCTGTATACAGGATGTGTCTGGTAGTAGCCAGGCTGAGATAGTACTGGCTGTATACAGGATGTGTCTGGTAGTAGCTGGGCTGAGGTAGTACTGGCTGTATACTGGATGTGTCTGATTTTAGCTGGGCTGAGGTATTTCTGGCTGTATACAGGTTGTGTCTGGTAGTAGCTGGGCTGAGGTAGTACTGGCTGTATACAGGATGTGTCTGGTAGTAGCCGGGCTGTGAAAGTATTGGCTGTATACAGGATGTGTCTGGAAGTAGCTGGGCTGTGAAAGTACTGGCTGTATACAGGATGTGCTGGTAGTAGCTGGGCTGTGGTAGTACTGGCTGTATACTGGATGTGTCTGGTAGTAGCCAGGCTTAGGTAGTACTGGCTGTATACAGGATGTGCCTGGTAGTAGCTGGGCTGAGGTAGTACTGGCTGTATACCGGATGTGTCTGGTAGTAGCCGGGCTGAGGTAGTACTGGCTGTATACAGGATGTGCTGGTAGTAGCTGGGCTAAGTTATTACTGGCTGAATACAGGATGTGTCTGGTAGTAGCTGGCTGAGGTAGTACTGGCTGTATACAGGACGTGTCTGGTAGTAGCTGAGCTGAGATAGTACTGGCTGTATACAGGATGTGTCTGGTAGTAGCTGGGCTGAGGTAGTACTGGCTGTATACAGGATGTGTCTGGTAGTAGCCGGGCTAAAGTAGTACTGGCTGTATACAGGATGTGTTTGGTAGTAGCTAGGCTGAGGTAGTACTGGCTGTATACAGGATGTGTTTGGTAGTAGCTAGGCTGAGGTAGTACTGGCTGTATACAGGATGTGTCTGGTATAGCTGGGCTGAGGTAGTACTGGCTGTATACAGGATGTGTCTGGTATAGCTGGGCTGAGTTAGTACTGGCTGTATACAGGATGTGTCTGGTAGTAGCTGGGCTGAGGTAGTACAGGCTATATACAGGATGTGTCTGGTAGTAGCCGGGCTGAGGTAGTACTGGCTGTATACAGGATGTGTCTGGTAGTAGCCGGGCTGAGGTAGTACTGGCTATATACAGGATGTGTCTGGTAGTAGCTGGGCTGAGGTAGTACTGGCTGTATACAGGATGTGTCTGGTAGTAGCTGAGTTAGTACTGGCTGTATACAGGATGTGTCTGGTAGTAGCTGAGGTAGTACTGGCTGTATACAGGATGTGTCTGGTAGTAGCTGGGCTGAGATAGTACTGGCTGTATACAGGATGTGTTGGTAGTAGCTGGGCTGTGGTAGTACTGGCTGTATACTGGATGTGTCTGGTAGTAGCTGGGCTGAGGTAGTACTGGCTGTATACAGGATGTGTCTAATAGTACTGGCTGTATACAGGATGTGTCTGGTAGTACTGGCTGTATACAGGATGTGTCTGGTAGTATCTGGTCTGAGGTAGTACTGGCTGTATATAGGATGTGTCTGGTAGTAGCTGGGCTGAGGTATTACTGGCTGTGTACAGGATGTGTCTGGTAGTAGCTGGGCTGAGGTAGTACTGGCTGTATACAGGATGTGTTTGGTAGTAGCTGGGCTGAGATAGTACTGGCTGTATACAGGATGTGTCTGGTAGTAGAGGGGCTGAGGTAGTACTGGCTGTATACAGGATGTGTCTGGTTTTAGCTGGGCTGAGGTATTTCTGGCTGTATACAGGATGTGTCTGGTAGTAGCTGGGCTGAGGTAGTACTGGCTGTATACAGGATGTGTCTGGTAGTAGCCAGGCTGAGGTAGTACTGGCTGTATACAGGATGTGTCTGGTAGTAGCTGGGCTGAGGTAGTACTGGCTGTATACAGGATGTGTCTGGTATTACTGGCTGTATACAGGATGTGCCTGGTATTACTGGCTGTATACAGGATGTGTCTGGTATTACTGGCTGTATACAGGATGTGTCTGGTGGTACTGGCTGTATACAGGATGTGTCTGGAAGTAGCCGGGCTGAGGTATTACTGGCTGTATACAGGATGTGTCTGGTAGTAGCTGGGCTGAGGTAGTACTTGCTGTATACAGGATGTGTCTGGTAGTACTGGATGTATACAGGATGTGTCTGGTAGTACTGGCTGTATACAGGATGTGTCTGGTAGCACTGGCTGTATACAGGATGTGTCTGGAAGTAGCCGGGCTGAGGCATTACTGGCTGTATACAGGATGTGTCTGGTAGTACTGGTTGTATACAGGATGTGTCTGGAAGTACAGGCTGTTTACAGGATGTGTCTGGTAGTACTGGTTGTATACAGGAAGTGTCTGGTATTACTAGCTGTATACAGGATGTGTCTGGAAGTACTGGCTGTATACAGGATGTGTCTGGTATTACTGGCTGTATACAGGATGTGTCTGGTGGTACTGGCTGTATACAGGATGTGTCTGGAAGTAGCTGGGCTGAGGTAGTACTGGCTGTATACAGGATGTGTCTGGTAGTAGCCGGGCTGTGAAAGTATTGGCTGTATACAGGATGTGTCTGGAAGTAGCTGGGCTGTGAAAGTACTGGCTGTATACAGGATGTGCTGGTAGTAGCTGGGCTGTGGTAGTACTGGCTGTATACTGGATGTGTCTGGTAGTAGCCAGGCTTAGGTAGTACTGGCTGTATACAGGATGTGCCTGGTAGTAGCTGGGCTGAGGTAGTACTGGCTGTATACCGGATGTGTCTGGTAGTAGCCGGGCTGAGGTAGTACTGGCTGTATACAGGATGTGCTGGTAGTAGCTGGGCTAAGTTATTACTGGCTGAATACAGGATGTGCCTGGTAGTAGCCAGGCTTAGGTAGTACTGGTTGTATATAGGATGTGTCTGGTAGTAGCCGGGCTGAGGTAGTACTGGCTGTATACTGGATGTGTCTGGTAGTAGCCAGGCTTAGGTAGTACTGGCTGTATATAGGATGTGTCTGGTAGTAGCCGGGCTGAGGTAGTACTGGCTGTATACAGGATGTGTCTGGTAGTAGCCGGGCTGAGGTAGTACTGGCTGTATACAGGGTGTGTCTGGCAGTAGCCGGGCTGAGGTAGTACTGGCTGTATACAGGACGTGTCTGGTAGTAGCTGAGCTGAGATAGTACTGGCTGTATACAGGATGTGTCTGGTAGTAGCTGGGCTGAGGTAGTACTGACTGTATACAGGATGTGTCTGGTAGTAGCCGGGCTAAAGTAGTACTGGCTGTATACAGGATGTGTTTGGTAGTAGCTAGGCTGAGGTAGTACTGGCTGTATACAGGATGTGTTTGGTAGTAGCTAGGCTGAGGTAGTACTGGCTGTATACAGGATGTGTCTGGTATAGCTGGGCTGAGGTAGTACTGGCTGTATACAGGATGTGTCTGGTAGTAGCTGGGCTTAGGTAGTACTGGCTGTATACAGGATGTGTCTGGTATTACTGGCTGTATACAGGATGTGCCTGGTATTACTGGCTGTATACAGGATGTGTCTGGTATTACTGGCTGTATACAGGATGTGTCTGGTGGTACTGGCTGTATAAAGGATGTCTCTGGAAGTAGCCGGGCTGAGGTATTACTGGCTGTATACAGGATGTGCTGGTAGTAGCTGGGCTGTGGTAGTACTGGCTGTATACTGGATGTGTCTGGTAGTAGCCAGGCTTAGGTAGTACTGGCTGTATACAGGATGTGCCTGGTAGTACTGGATGTATACAGGATGTGTCTGGTAGTACTGGATGTATACAGGATGTGTCTGGTAGTACTGGCTGTATACAGGATGTGTCTGGTAGTACTGGCTGTATACAGGATGTGTCTGGAAGTAGCCGGGCTGAGGCATTACTGGCTGTATACAGGATGTGTCTGGAAGTACTGGCTGTTTACAGGATGTGTCTGGTAGTACTGGTTGTATACAGGAAGTGTCTGGTATTACTAGCTGTATACAGGATGTGTCTGGAAGTACTGGCTGTATACAGGATGTGTCTGGTATTACTGGCTGTATACAGGATGTGTCTGGTGGTACTGGCTGTATACAGGATGTGTCTGGAAGTAGCCGGGCTGAGGTATTACTGGCTGCATACAGGATGTGTCTGGTAGTACTGGCTGTATACAGGATGTGCTGGTAGTACTGGCTGTATACAGGATGTGTCTGGAAGTAGCCGGCTGAGGTATTACTGGCTGTATACAGGATGTGTCTGGTAGTACTGGTTGTATACAGGATGTGTCTGGAAGTACTGGCTGTATACAGGATGTGTCTGGTAGTACTGGCTGTATACAGGATGTGTCTGGAAGTACTGGCTGTATACAGGATGTGTTTGGTGTTACTGGCTGTATACAGGATGTGTCTGGAAGTAGCCGGGCTGAGGTATTACTGGCTGTATACAGGATGTGTCTGGTAGTACTGGCTGTATACAGGATGTGTCTGGTGGTACTGGCTGTATACAGGATGTGTCTGGAAGTACTGGCTGTATACAGGATGTGTCTGGTGGTACTGGCTGTATACAGGATGTGTCTGGAAGTAGCCGGGCTGAGGTATTACTGGCTGTATACAGGATGTGTCTGGTAGTACTGGCTGTATACAGGATGTGTCTGGTGGTACTGGCTGTATACAGGATGTGTCTGGAAGTAGCCGGGCTGAGGTATTACTGGCTGTATACAGGATGTGTCTGGTAGTACTGGCTGTATACAGGATGTGTTTGGTATTACTGGCTGTATACAGGATGTGTCTGATGGTACTGGCTGTATACAGGATGTGTCTGGAAGTAGCCGGGCTGAGGTATTACTGGCTGTATACAGGATGTGTCTGGTAGTAGCTGGGCTGAGGTAGTACTGGCTGTATACAGGATGTGTCTGGTAGTACTGGATGTATACAGGATGTGTCTGGTAGTACTTGCTGTATACAGGATGTGTCTGGTAGTACTGGCTGTATACAGGATGTGTCTGGAAGTAGCCGGGCTGAGGTATTACTGGCTGTATACCGGATGTGTCTGGTAGTACTGGTTGTATACAGGATGTGTCTGGAAGTACTGGCTGTATACAGGATGTGTCTGGTAGTACTGGTTGTATACAGGAAGTGTCTGGTATAACTAGCTGTATACAGGATGTGTCTGGAAGTACTGGCTGTATACAGGATGTGTCTGGTATTACTGGCTGTATACAGGATGTGTCTGGTGGTACTGGCTGTATACAGGATGTGTCTGGAAGTAGCCGGGCTGAGGTATTACTGGCTGCATACAGGATTTGTCTGGTAGTACTGGCTGTATACAGGATGTGTCTGGTAGTACTGGCTGTATACAGGATGTGTCTGGAAGTAGCCGGGCTAAGGTATTACTGGCTGTATACAGGATGTGTCTGGTAGTACTGGTTGTATACAGGATGTGTCTGGAAGTACTGGCTGTATACAGGATGTGTCTGGTAGTACTGGCTGTATACAGGATGTGTCTGGAAGTACTGGCTGTATACAGGATGTGTCTGGTGGTACTGGCTGTATACAGGATGTGTCTGGAAGTAGCCGGGCTGAGGTATTACTGGCTGTATACAGGATTTGTCTGGTAGTAATGGCTGTATACAGGATGTGTCTGGTGGTACTGGCTGTATACAGGATGTGTCTGGAAGTAGCCGGGCTGAGGTATTACTGGCTGTATACAGGATGTGTCTGGTAGTACTGGCTGTATACAGGATGTGTCTGAAAGTAGCGGGGCTGAGGTATTACTGGCTGTATACAGGATGTGTCTGGTAGTACTGGCTGTATACAGGATGTGTCTGGTGGTACTGGCTGTATACAGGATGTGTCTGGAAGTAGCCGGGCTGAGGTATTACTGGCTGTATACAGGATGTGTCTGGTAGTACTGGCTGTATAGAGGATGTGTCTGGTAGTACTGGTTGTATACAGGATGTGTCTGGAAGTACTGACTGTATACAGGATGTGTCTGGTAGTACTGGTTGTATACAGGACGTGTCTGTTATTACTGGCTGTATAGATGATGTGTCTGCAAGTACTGGCTGTATACAGGATGTGTCTGGTATTACTGGCTGTATACAGGATGTGTCTGGTATTACTGGCTGTATACAGGATGTGTCTGGTGGTACTGGCTGTATACAGGATGTGTCTGGAAGTAGCCGGGCTGAGGTATTACTGGCTGTATACAGGATGTGTCTGGTAGTACTGTCTGTATACAGGATGTGTCTGGTGGTTCTGGCTGTATACAGGATGTGTCTGGAAGTAGCCGGGCTGAGGTATTACTGGCTGTATACAGGATGTGTCTGGTAGTACTGGCTGTATACAGGATGTGTCTGGAAGTACTGGCTGTATACAGGATGTGTCTGGTAGTACTGGTTGTATACAGGATGTGTCTGGAAGTACTGGCTGTATACAGGATGTGTCTGGTAGTACTGGTTGTATACAGGAAGTGTCTGGTATTACTGGCTGTATACAGGATGTGTCTGGTATAACTGGCTGTATACAGGATGTGTCTGGTATTACTGGCTGTATACAGGATGTGTCTGTTATTACTGGCTGTATACAGCATGTGTCTGGTGGTACTGGCTGTATACAGGATGTGTCTGGAAGTAGCCGGGCTGAGGTATTACAGGCTGTATACAGGATGTGTCTGGTAGTAGCTGGGCTGAGGTAGTACTGGCTGTATACAGGATGTGTCTGGTAGTACTGGATGTATACAGGATGTGTCTGGTAGTACTGGCTGTATACAGGATGTGTCTGTTAGTACTGGCTGTATACAGGATGTGTCTGGAAGTACTGGCTGTATACAGGATGTGTCTGGAAGTAGCCGGGCTGAGGTATTACTGGCTGTATACAGGATGTGTCTGGTAGTACTGGTTGTATACAGGATGTGTCTGGAAGTACTGGCTGTATACAGGATGTGTCTGGAAGTACTGGCTGTATACAGGATGTGTCTGGTAGTACTGGTTGTATACAGGAAGTGTCTGGTATTACTAGCTGTATACAGGATGTGTCTGGAAGTACTGGCTGTATACAGGATGTGTCTGGTATTACTGGCTGTATACAGGATGTGTCTGGTAGTACTGGCTGTATACAGGATGTGTCTGGTGGTACTGGCTGTATACAGGATGTGTCTGGAAGTAGCCGGGCTGAGGTATTACTGGCTGTATACAGGATGTGTCTGGTAGTACTGGCTGTATAGAGGATGTGTCTGGTAGTACTGGTTGTATACAGGATGTGTCTGGAAGTACTGGCTGTATACAGGATGTGTCTGGTAGTACTGGTTGTATACAGGACGTGTCTGGTGGTTCTGGCTGTATACAGGATGTGTCTGGAAGTAGCCGGGCTGAGGTATTACTGGCTGTATACAGGATGTGTCTGGTAGTACTGGTTGTATACAGGATGTGTCTGGAAGTACTGGCTGTATACAGGATGTGTCTGGAAGTACTGGCTGTATACAGGATGGGTCTGGAAGTACTGGCTGTATACAGGATGTGTCTGGAAGTACTGGCTGTATACAGGATGTGTCTGGTAGTACTGGCTGTATACAGGATGTGTCTGGTAGTACTGGCTGTATACATGATGTGTCTGGTAGTACTGGCTGTATACAGGACGTGTCTGGTAGTACTCGCTGTATACAGGATGTGTCTGGTAGTACTGGCTGTATACAGGATGTGTCTGGTAGTACTGGCTGTATACAGGATGTGTCTGGTAGTACTGGCTGTATACAGGATGTGTCTGGTAGTACTGGCTGTATACAGGATGTGTCTGGAAGTAGCCGGGCTGAGGTATTACTAGCTGTATACAGGATGTGTCTGGTAGTACTGGTTGTATACAGGATGTGTCTGGAAGTACTGGCTGTATACAGGATGTGTCTGGTAGTACTGGTTGTATAAAGGATGTGTCTGGTAGTACTGGCTGTATACAGGATATGTCTGGTAGTACTGGCTGTATATAGGATGTGTCTGGTAGTACTGGCTGTATACAGGATGTGTCTGGTAGTACTGGCTGTATACAGGATGTGTCTGGAAGTAGCCGGGCTGAGGTATTACTGGCTGTATACAGGATGTGTCTGGTAGTACTGGTTGTATACAGGATGTGTCTGGAAGTACTGGCTGTATACAGGATGTGTCTGGTAGTACTGGTTGTATACAGGAAGTGTCTGGTATTACTGGCTGTATACAGGATGTGTCTGGTATAACTGGCTGTATACAGGATGTGTCTGGTATTACTGGCTGTATACAGGATGTGTCTGTTATTACTGGCTGTATACAGGATGTGTCTGGTGGTACTGGCTGTATACAGGATGTGTCTGGAAGTAGCCGGGCTGAGGTATTACAGGCTGTATACAGGATGTGTCTGGTAGTAGCTGGGCTGAGGTAGTACTGGCTGTATACAGGATGTGTCTGGTAGTACTGGATGTATACAGGATGTGTCTGGTAGTACTGGCTGTATACAGGATGTGTCTGTTAGTACTGGCTGTATACAGGATGTGTCTGGAAGTACTGGCTGTATACAGGATGTGTCTGGAAGTAGCCGGGCTGAGGTGTTACTGGCTGTATACAGGATGTGTCTGGTAGTACTGGTTGTATACAGGATGTGTCTGGAAGTACTGGCTGTATACAGGATGTGTCTGGAAGTACTGGCTGTATACAGGATGTGTCTGGTAGTACTGGTTGTATACAGGAAGTGTCTGGTATTACTAGCTGTATACAGGATGTGTCTGGAAGTACTGGTTGTATACAGGATGTGTCTGGTATTACTGGCTGTATACAGGATGTGTCTGGTAGTACTGGCTGTATACAGGATGTGTCTGGTGGTACTGGCTGTATACAGGATGTGTCTGGAAGTAGCCGGGCTGAGGTATTACTGGCTGTATACAGGATGTGTCTGGTAGTACTGGCTGTATAGAGGATGTGTCTGGTAGTACTGGTTGTATACAGGATGTGTCTGGAAGTACTGGCTGTATACAGGATGTGTCTGGTAGTACTGGTTGTATACAGGACGTGTCTGGTATTACTGGCTGTATAGAGGATGTGTCTGGAAGTACTGGCTGTATACAGGATGTGTCTGGTATTACTTGCTGTATACAGGATGTGTCTGGTATTACTGGCTGTATACAGGATGTGTCTGGTGGTACTGGCTGTATACAGGATGTGTCTGGAAGTAGCCGGGCTGAGGTATTACTGGCTGTATACAGGATGTGTCTGGTAGTACTGTCTGTATACAGGATGTGTCTGGTGGTTCTGGCTGTATACAGGATGTGTCTGGAAGTAGCCGGGCTGAGGTATTACTGGCTGTATACAGGATGTGTCTGGTAGTACTGGTTGTATACAGGATGTGTCTGGAAGTACTGGCTGTATACAGGATGTGTCTGGAAGTACTGGCTGTATACAGGATGGTTCTGGAAGTACTGGCTGTATACAGGATGTGTCTGGAAGTACTGGCTGTATACAGGATGTGTCTGGTAGTACTGGCTGTATACAGGATGTGTCTGGTAGTACTGGCTGTATACAGGATGTGTCTGGTAGTACTGGCTGTATACATGATGTGTCTGGTAGTACTGGCTGTATACAGGACGTGTCTGGTAGTACTCGCTGTATACAGGATGTGTCTGGTAGTACTCGCTGTATACAGGATGTGTCTGTTAGTAGCCGGGCTGAGGTAGTACTGGCTGTATACAGGATGTGTCTGGTGGTACTGGCTGTATACAGGATGTGTCTGGTGGCACTGGCTGTATACAGGATGTGTCTGGTGGTACTGGCTGTATACAGAATGTGTATGGTAGTAGCCAGGCAGAGGTAGTACTGTCTGTATACAGGATGTGTCTGGTAGTAGCCGGGCTGAGGTAGTACTGGCTGTATACAGGATGTGTCTGGTTGTACTGGCTGTATACAGGATGTGTCTGGTAGTAACTGGACTGAGGTAGTACTGGCTGTATACAGGATGTGTCTGGTAGTAGCTGAGCTGAGATAGTACTGGCTGTATACAGGATGTGTCTGGTAGTAGCTGGGCTGAGGTAGTACTGGCTGTATACAGGATGTGTCTGGTAGTAGCTGGGCTGAGGTAGTACTGGCTGTATACAGGGTGTGTCTGGTAGTAGCTGGGTTGAGGTAGTACTGGCTGTATACAGGATGTGTCTGGTAGTAGCTGGGCTGAGGTAGTACTGGCTGTATACAGGATGTGTCTCGTAGTAGCTGGGCTGAGGGAGTACTGGCTGTATACAGGATGTGTCAGGTATTAGCCGGGCTGAGGTAGTACTGGCTGTATATAGGATATGTCTGGTAGTAGCCGGGCTGAGGTAGTACTGGCTGTATACAGGATGTGTCTGGTAGTAGCAGGGCTGAGTTATTACTGGCTGTATACAGGATGTGTCTGGTAGTAGCCGGGCTCTGGTAGTACTGGCTGTATACAGGATGTGTCAGGTAGTAGCTGGGCTGAGGTAGTACTGGCTGTATACAGGATGTGTCTGGTAGTAGCCGGGCTCTGGTAGTACTGGCTGTATACAGGATGTGTCTGGTGGTAGCGGGGCTGAGGTAGTACTGGCTGTATAAAGGATGTGTCTGGTAGTAGCGGGGCTGAGGTAGTACTGGCTGTATACAGGATGTGTCTGGTAGTAGCCGGGCTGAGATATCCTGTATACAGCCAGTACTATCTCAGCCAGGCTACTACCAGACACATCCTGTATACAGCCAGTGCTACCTCAGCCCTGCTACTACCAGACACATCCTGTATACAGCCAGTACTACCTCAGCCCAGCTACTACCAGACACATCCTGTATACAGCCAGAACTACCTCAGCCCAGCTACTACCAAACACATCCTGTATACAGCCAGTACTACCTCAGCCCAGCTACTACCAGACACATCCTGTATACAGCCAGCACTACCTCAGCCCAGCTACTACCAGACACATCCTGTATACAGCCAGTACCACCAGACACATCCTGTATACAGCCAGTACTACCTCAGCCCGGCTACTACCAGACACAACCTGTATAAAGCCAGTACTACCTCAGCCCGGCTACTACCAGACACATCCTGTATACAGCCAGTACTACCAGACACATCCTGTATACAGCCAGTACTACCAGACACATCCTGTATACATCCAGTACTACCTCAGCCTGGCTACTGCCAGACACATCCTGTATACAGCCAGTACTGTGTCTGGTAGTAGCCGGGCTGAGGTAGTACTGGCTGTATATAGGATGTGTCTGGTAGTAGCTGGGCTGAGGTAGTACTGGCTGTATACAGGATGTGTCTGGTAGTAGCCGGGCTGAGGTAGTACTGGCTGTATACAGAATGTGTCTAGTAGTAGCTGGGATGAGGTAGTACTGGCTGTATACAGGATGTGTCTGGTAGAAGCTGGGCTGAGATAGTACTGGCTGTATACAGGATGTGTCTGGTAGTAGCTGGGCTGAGGTAGTACTGGCTGTATACAGGATGTGTCTGGTAGTAGCCGGGCTGAGGTAGTACTGGCTGTATACAGGATGTGTCTGGTAGTAGCTGGGCTGAGGTAGTACTGGCTGTATACAGGATGTGTCTGGTAGTAGCCGGGCTGAGGTAGTACTGGCTATATACAGGATGTGTCTGGTAGTATCCGGGCTGAGGTAGTACTGGCTGTATACAGGATGTGTCTGGTAGTAGCTGAGTTACTACTGGCTGTATACAGGATGTGTCTGGTAGTAGCTGAGGTAGTACTGGCTGTATACAGGATGTGTCTGGTAGTACTGGCTGTATACAGGATGTGTCTGGTAGTAGCTGGGCTGAGATAGTACTGGCTGTATACAGGATGTGTCTGTTAGTAGCTGGGCTGAGGTAGTACTGGCTGTATACAGGATGTGTCTGGTAGTAGCCGGGCTGAGGTAGTACTGGCTGTATACAGGATGTGTCTGGTAGTAGCCGGGCTGAGGTAGTACTGGCTGTATACAGGATGTTTCTGGTTTTAGCTGGGCTGAGGTATTTTTGGCTGTATACAGGTTGTGTTTGGTAGTAGCTGGGCTGAGGTAGTACTGGCTGTATACAGGATGTGTCTGGTAGTAGCTGGGCTGAGGTAGTATTGGCTGTATACAGGATGTGTCTGGTAGTAGCCGGGCTGAGGTAGTACTGGCTGTATACAGGATGTGTCTGGTTTTAGCTGGGCTGAGGTATTTCTGGCTGTATACAGGTTGTGTTTGGTAGTAGCTGGGCTGAGGTAGTACTGGCTGTATACAGGATGTGTCTGGTAGTAGCTGGGCTGAGAAAGTACTGGCTGTATACAGGATGTGCTGGTAGTAGCCGGGCTGAGGTAGTAATGGCTGTATACAGGATGTGTCTGGTAGTAGCCGGGCTGAGGTAGTACTGGCTGTATACAGGATGTGTCTGGTTTAAGCTGGGCTGAGGTATTTCTGGCTGTATACAGGTTGTGTCTGGTAGTAGCTGGGCTGAGGTATTTCTGGCTGTATACAGGTTGTGTCTGGTAGTAGCCGGGCTGAGGTTGTACTGGCTGTATACAGGATGTGTCTGGTAGTAGCTGGGCTGAGGTAGTACTGGCTGTATACAGGATGTGTCTGGTAGTAGCTGGGCTGAGGTATTTCTGGCTGTATACAGGATGTGTCTGGTAGTAGCCGGGCTGAGGTAGTACTGGCTGTATACAGGATGTGTCTGGTATTAGCCGGGCTGAGGTAGTACTGGCTGTATACAGGTTGTGTCTGGTTTTAGCTGTGCTGAGGTATTTCTGGCTGTATACAGTTTGTGTCTGGTAGTAGCTGGGCTGAGGTAGTACTGGCTGTATACAGAATGTGCTGGTTGTAGCTGGGCTGAGGTAGTACTGGCTGTATACAGGATGTGTCTGGTAGTAGCAGGGCTGAGGTATTTCTGGCTGTATACAGGTTGTGTCTGGTAGTAGCTGGGCTGAGGTAGTACTGGCTGTATACAGGATGTGCTGGTAGTAGCTGGGCTGAGGTAGTACTGGCTGTATACTGGATGTGTCTGGTAGTAGCCAGGCTGAGGTAGTACTGGCTGTATACAGGATGTGTCTGGTAGTAGCTGGGCTGAGGTAGTACTGGCTGTATACAGGATGTGTCTGGTAGTACTGGCTGTATACAGGATGTGTCTGGTAGTAGCCGGGCTGAGGTAGTACTGGCTGTATACAGGATGTGTCTAGTTTTAGCTGGGCTGAGGTATTTCTGGCTGTATACAGGATGTGTCTGGTAGTATCCGGGCTGAGGTAGTACTGTCTGTATACGGGATGTGTCTGGTAGTAGCTGGGCTGAGGTAGTACTGGCTGTATACAGGATGTGTCTGGTAGTAGCCGGGCTGAGGTAGTACTGGCTGTATACAGGATGTGTCTGGTAGTAGCCGGGCTTAGGTAGTACATGCTGTATACAGGATGTGTCTGGTAGTAGCCGGGCTGAGGTAGTACTGGCTGTATACAGGATGTGTCTGGTAGTAGCTGGTCTAAGTTATTACTGGCTGAATACAGGATGTGCCTGGTAGTAGCTGGGCTGAGGTAGTACTGGCTGTATACAGGATGTGTCTGGTAGTAGCCGGGCTGAGGTAGTACTGGCTGTATATAGGATGTGTCTGGTAGTAGCGGGGCTGAGGTAGTACTGGCTGTATACAGGACGTGTCTGGTAGTAGCTGAGCTGAGATAGTACTGGCTGTATACAGGATGTGTCTGGTAGTAGCTGGGTTGAGGTAGTACTGGCTGTATACAGGGTGTGTCTGGTAGTAGCATGGCTGAGGTAGTACTGGCTGTATACAGGATGTGTCTGGTAGTAGCTGGGCTGAGGTAGTACTGGCTGTATACAGGATGTGTTTGGTAGTAGCCGGGCTGAGGTAGTACTGGCTGTATACAGGATGTGTCTGGTAGTAGCCGGGCTGAGGTAGTACTGGCTGTATACAGGATGTGTCTGGTAGTAGCCGGGCTGAGGTAGTGCTGGCTGTATACAGGATGTGTCTGGTAGTAGCTGGGCTGAGGTAGTACTGGCTGTATACAGGATGTGTCTGGTAGTAGCCGGGCTGAGATAGTACTGGCTGTATACAGGATGTGTTTGGTAGTAGCTAGGCTGAGGTAGTACTGGCTGTATACAGGATGTGTCTGGTATAGCTGGGCTGAGTTAGTACTGGCTATATACAGGATGTGTCTGGTAGTAGCTAGGCTGAGGTAGTACTGGCTGTATACAGGATGTGTCTGGTAGTAGATGGGATGAGGTAGTACTGGCTGTATACAGGATGTGTCTGTTAGTAGCTGGGCTGAGGTAGTACTGGCTGTATACAGGATGTGTCTGGTAGTAGCTGGGCTGAGTTAGTACTGGCTATATACAGGATGTGTCTGGTAGTAGCCGGGCTGAGGTAGTACAGGCTGTATACAGGATGTGTCTGGTAGTAGCTGGGCTGAGGTAGTACTGGCTGTATACAGGATGTGACTGGTAGTAGCTGGGCTGAGGTAGTACTGGCTGTATACAGGATGTGTCTGGTAGTAGCTGGGCTGAGGTAGTACTGGCTGTATACAGGATGTGTCTGGTAGTAGCCGGGCTGAGGTAGTACTGGCTGTAGACAGGATGTGTCTGGTAGTAGCCGGGCTGAGGAAGTACTGGCTGTATACAGAATGTGTGTGGTAGTAGCTGGGATGAGGTAGTACTGGCTGTATACAGGATGTGTCTGGTAGAAGCCGGGCAGAGGTAGTACTGGCTATATACAGGATGTGTCTGGTAGTAGCCGGGCTGAGGTAGTACTGGCTGTATACAGGATGTGTCTGGTAGTAGCTGAGTTAGTACTGGCTGTATACAGGATTTGTCTGGTAGTAGCTGGGCTGAGATAGTACTGGCTGTATACAGGATGTGTTGGTAGTAGCTGGGCTGAGATAGTACTGGCTGTATACAGGATGTGTTGGTAGTAGCTGGGCTGTGGTAGTACTGGCTGTATACAGGATGTGTCTGGTAGTAGCCGGGCTGAGGTAGTACTGGCTGTATACAGGATGTGTCTGGTAGTAGCTGGGCTGAGGTAGTACTGGCTGTATACAGGATGTGTCTGGTAGTAGCTGGGCTGAGGTAGTACTGGCTGTATACAGGATGTGTCTGGTAGTAGCTGGGCTGAGGTAGTACTGGCTGTATACTGGATGTGTCTGGTAGTAGCCGGGCTGAGGTAGTACTGGCTGTATACAGTATGTGTCTGGTAGTACTGGCTGTATACAGGATGTGTCTGGTAGTACTGGCTGTATACAGGATGTGTCTGGTAGTACTGGCTGTATACAGGATGTGTCTGGTAGTATCTGGTCTGAGGTAGTACTGGCTGTATACAGGATGTGTCTGGTAGTAGCCGGGCTGAGGTATTACTGGCTGTGTACATGATGTGTCTGGTAGTAGCTGGGCTGAGGTAGTACTGGCTGTATACTGGATGTGTCTGGTAGTAGCCGGGCTGAGGTAGTACTTGCTGTATACTGGATGTGTCTGGTAGTAGCCGGGCTGAGGTAGTACTGGCTGTATACAGGATGTGTCTGGTAGTAGCCGGGCTGAGGTAGTACTGGCTGTATACAGGATGTGTCTGGTAGTAGCCGGGCTGAGGTAGTACTGGCTGTATACAGGATGTGTCTGGTAGTAGCTGGGCTGAGGTAGTACTGGCTGTATACAGGATGTGTCTGGTAGTAGCTGGGCTGAGGTAGTTCTGGCTGTATACAGGATGTGTCTGGTAGTAGCCGGGCTGAGGTAGTACTGGCTGTATACAGGATGTGTCTGGTAGTAGCTGGGCTGAGGTAGTACTGGCTGTATACAGGATGTGTCTGGTAGTAGCTGGGCTGAGATAGTACTGGCTGTATACAGGATGTGTCTGGTAGTAGCCGGGCTGAGGTAGTACTGGCTGTATACAGGATGTGTCTGGTTTTAGCTGGGCTGAGGTATTTCTGGCTGTATACAGGTTGTGTCTGGTAGTAGCTGGGCTGAGGTAGTACTGGCTGTATACAGGATGTGTCTGGTAGTAGCTGGGCTGAGGTAGTACTGGCTGTATACAGGATGTGTCTGGTAGTAGCTGGGCTGAGGTAGTACTGGCTGTATACAGGTTGTGTCTGGTAGTAGCCGGGATGAGATAGTACTGGCTGTATACAGGATGTGTCTGGTAGTAGCCGGGCTGAGGTAGTACTGGCTGTAGACAGGATGTGTCTGGTAGTAGCCGGGCTGAGGAAGTACTGGCTGTATACAGAATGTGTGTGGTAGTAGCTGGGATGAGGTAGTACTGGCTGTATACAGGATGTGTCTGGTAGAAGCCGGGCAGAGGTAGTACTGGCTATATACAGGATGTGTCTGGTAGTAGCCGGGCTGAGGTAGTACTGGCTGTATACAGGATGTGTCTGGTAGTAGCTGAGTTAGTACTGGCTGTATACAGGATTTGTCTGGTAGTAGCTGGGCTGAGATAGTACTGGCTGTATACAGGATGTGTTGGTAGTAGCTGGGCTGAGATAGTACTGGCTGTATACAGGATGTGTTGGTAGTAGCTGGGCTGTGGTAGTACTGGCTGTATACAGGATGTGTCTGGTAGTAGCCGGGCTGAGGTAGTACTGGCTGTATACAGGATGTGTCTGGTAGTAGCTGGGCTGAGGTAGTACTGGCTGTATACAGGATGTGTCTGGTAGTAGCTGGGCTGAGGTAGTACTGGCTGTATACAGGATGTGTCTGGTAGTAGCTGGGCTGAGGTAGTACTGGCTGTATACTGGATGTGTCTGGTAGTAGCCGGGCTGAGGTAGTACTGGCTGTATACAGTATGTGTCTGGTAGTACTGGCTGTATACAGGATGTGTCTGGTAGTACTGGCTGTATACAGGATGTGTCTGGTAGTACTGGCTGTATACAGGATGTGTCTGGTAGTATCTGGTCTGAGGTAGTACTGGCTGTATACAGGATGTGTCTGGTAGTAGCCGGGCTGAGGTATTACTGGCTGTGTACATGATGTGTCTGGTAGTAGCTGGGCTGAGGTAGTACTGGCTGTATACTGGATGTGTCTGGTAGTAGCCGGGCTGAGGTAGTACTTGCTGTATACTGGATGTGTCTGGTAGTAGCCGGGCTGAGGTAGTACTGGCTGTATACAGGATGTGTCTGGTAGTAGCCGGGCTGAGGTAGTACTGGCTGTATACAGGATGTGTCTGGTAGTAGCCGGGCTGAGGTAGTACTGGCTGTATACAGGATGTGTCTGGTAGTAGCTGGGCTGAGGTAGTACTGGCTGTATACAGGATGTGTCTGGTAGTAGCTGGGCTGAGGTAGTTCTGGCTGTATACAGGATGTGTCTGGTAGTAGCCGGGCTGAGGTAGTACTGGCTGTATACAGGATGTGTCTGGTAGTAGCTGGGCTGAGGTAGTACTGGCTGTATACAGGATGTGTCTGGTAGTAGCTGGGCTGAGATAGTACTGGCTGTATACAGGATGTGTCTGGTAGTAGCCGGGCTGAGGTAGTACTGGCTGTATACAGGATGTGTCTGGTTTTAGCTGGGCTGAGGTATTTCTGGCTGTATACAGGTTGTGTCTGGTAGTAGCTGGGCTGAGGTAGTACTGGCTGTATACAGGATGTGTCTGGTAGTAGCTGGGCTGAGGTAGTACTGGCTGTATACAGGATGTGTCTGGTAGTAGCTGGGCTGAGGTAGTACTGGCTGTATACAGGTTGTGTCTGGTAGTAGCCGGGATGAGATAGTACTGGCTGTATACAGGATGTGTCTGGTAGTAGCCGGGCTGAGGTAGTACTGGCTGTATACAGGATGCGTCTGGTAGTAGCTGGGCTGAGGTAGTACTGGCTGTATACAGGATGTGTCTGGTAGTAGCTGGGCTGAGGTAGTACTGGCTGTATACAGGATGTGTCTGGTAGTAGCCGGGCTGAGGTTGTACTGGCTGTATACAGGATGTGTCTGGTAGTAGCCAGGCTGAGGTAGTACTGGCTGTGTACAGGATGTGTCTGGTAGTAGCCGGGCTGAGGTAGTACTGGCTGTATACAGGATGTGTCTGGTAGTAGCCGGGCTGAGGTAGTACTGGCTGTGTACAGGATGTGTCTGGTAGTAGCCGGGCTGAGGTAGTACTGGCTGTATACAGGATGTGTCTGGTAGTAGCTGGGCTGAGGTAGTACTGGCTGTATACAGGATGTATCTGGTAGTAGCTGGGCTGAGGTAGTACTGGCTGTATACAGGATGTGTCTGGTAGTAGCCGGGCTGAGGTAGTACTGGCTGTGTACAGGATGTGTCTGGTAGTAGCTGGGCTGAGGTAGTACTGGCTGTATACAGGATGTGTCTGGTAGTAGCCGGGCTGAGGTAGTACTGGCTGTATACAGGATGCGTCTGGTAGTAGCTGGGCTGAGGTAGTACTGGCTGTATACAGGATGTGTCTGGTAGTAGCTGGGCTGAGGTAGTACTGGCTGTATACAGGATGTGTCTGGTAGTAGCTGGGCTGAGGTAGTACTGGCTGTATACAGGATGTGTCTGGTAGTAGCCGGGCTGAGGTTGTACTGGCTGTATACAGGATGTGTCTGGTAGTAGCCAGGCTGAGGTAGTACTGGCTGTGTACAGGATGTGTCTGGTAGTAGCCGGGCTGAGGTAGTACTGGCTGTATACAGGATGTGTCTGGTAGTAGCCGGGCTGAGGTAGTACTGGCTGTGTACAGGATGTGTCTGGTAGTAGCCGGGCTGAGGTAGTACTGGCTGTATACAGGATGTGTCTGGTAGTAGCTGGGCTGAGGTAGTACTGGCTGTATACAGGATGTATCTGGTAGTAGCTGGGCTGAGGTAGTACTGGCTGTATACAGGATGTGTCTGGTAGTAGCCGGGCTGAGGTAGTACTGGCTGTGTACAGGATGTGTCTGGTAGTAGCTGGGCTGAGGTAGTACTGGCTGTATACAGGACGTGTCTGGTAGTAGCTGGGCTGAGGTAGTACTGGCTGTATACAGGATGTTTCTAGTAGTAGCCGGGCGAAGGTACTATTGGTAGGGTTAGCGGGGGAGCAGGGTCAGTGGGGAGCAGGGTCAGCGGGGTGCAGGGTCAGCGCGGTGCAGGGTCAGTGGGAAGCAGGTTCAGCGAGGTGCAGGGTCAGCGTGGTGCGGGGAGCAGGGTCAGCGGGGTGCAGGGTCAGCGCATTGCGGGGAGCTGGGTCAGCGGACAGCAGGGTCAGCGGGGTGCAGGGTCAGCGCATTGCGGGGAGCAGGGTCAGCGGGGTGCAGGGTCAGCGGGGAGCAGGGTCAGCGCGGTGCGGGAGCAGGGTCAGCGGGGTGCAGGGTCAGCGCATTGCGGGGAGCAGGGTCAGTGGGGAGCAGGGTCAGCGCGGTGCGGGGAGCAGGGTCAGCGCGGTGCGGGGAGCAGGGTCAGCGGGGAGCAGGGTCAGCGCGGTGCGGGGAGCAGGGTCAGCGAGGCGGCAGTGAGTGTGGAGCTTGTGACCGCCACAATGTCCGGTGTTTTTGTAGGCCACTGACGTGCAGCATGTGATGCACTTTAACTTCAGCGCTTGGCCGGACCATGGCGTCCCCGCAGCCAGTGCAGCAGAGAGTCTACTACAGTTTGTCTACGTGGTGCGACAGAAAGCAGCAAAAACTAAAGGACCAATCACCGTGCACTGCAGGTAGGTATAAGTGGTCAGATATTCCCGCCCCCTCCCGCCTGGGCCACTGCTATAGTTATTATCTGTTGTGTTTCAGCGCTGGCGTTGGGCGGACTGGAACCTTCATAGCTCTTGATCGCCTCATGCAGCACATACGAGACCACGAGTTCGTAGATGTCTTGGGCCTCGTAGCAGAACTTCGCTCTTTTAGGATGTCCATGGTGCAGACAGAGGTCAGTGTATGAATGTCTAATATTTCTGTATGATGCATGTATATTATTACCGTGTAGACTGGGGGGGTGCACTCTGGGGAGGTCTTACTACTCGGGGCTCCATATTATTCTGCAGAAAGTCTTTAGGACTGACGAGGTGAGACCAGTTCTTCTCACTGATGCTGATGGCGTCCGGGCTCGTTATATCACTGGAAGTAATTGCAGACTCCGGTGCTAATTAGTTTGGCAGATGTGTCCAATTAAAGGTGATGTAACAAGTCTGTCCCACAATATTAAGCAGCCGACATATTCAGCCAAAATGGGAAAGAAAAAGGAAGTGTCGGCTGCTGAGAAGGAGGTGGAGTAATGTTTTGGGCTGGAATCATGGGTAGTGAGATTGTTGGCCCCTTTAGGGTCCCTGGAGGGGTAAAGATGATCTCCATAATGTATGTGGAGCACTTCCTGACAAGGTTAAAGAAGAAGAACCGTGCAACCACAACAGATCATCCTCATGCATTCTCATACTGCAGCATCTCAGGCTGCAGATAACATGTCTGCATCTCTGGCTGCTATGGGCATAAAAGGGGACAAACTTATGGTGTGGCCCCATGCTCCCTGTGTGCCCCCCATGCTCCCCTGACCTCAATCCCATTGAGAACCTCTGGAGCTTCAACAAAAGGAGCGTCTATGATGGTGGGAGGCCGTTCACATCTAAGCAACAGCTCTGGGAGGAGATTCTGTCCTCCTTAAAACATTGAAGCAGAAACTATCCAAAAACTGACAAATTCAATGGCCGAGAGACGTCAGAAGCTCCAACAAGGGTCCGAGTGCAAATGTAACATCACCCAGAAGAACCGTCTAATTTCACATTGTAATAACCGGCTGATGTTATAAAAGCACAAATTACCATTTATTTGTTCTTAATAAAAATGAAAAAGTTGAAAACTCTTCTGTTTATAATAATTTAGAACAAGTGTTTTGAGTGTTTATTCAAAAATATCCTGTTATCAGAGGCCGATTGTTCAAAAACTCTTCAATTACCGTAAACGCAAATACATGATGACTGGAAAATTACAATGACTGCAATTCATATGGAGCGTGTGGAGATGCGAAAGCGTGTGTATGCAGGGGTGGCCGCGTAGACTGCCAGGGCCCCTGGGCTGTATGAATATCATAGTCCCTCCAAGTCTGGGATCATTTCCAACATCTGGTCCTAGAAGCTTCTCGGGGAATGGAGGATGCTTTTAATCTTTTAGGACCTTTGGAGGACCTTAAGAGTTTCTGACATGGCTGGCGATGAGTCCTGTGCTAGGCTCGATGGTCCAGGAGGATGAAGTGGAGGATCCCTGCTTGATGGAGACCCCATGAAAACACGGCTATGGCGCCAACAAGGTGGAGTAATGTTTTGGGCTGGAATCATGGGGAGTGAGATTGTTGGCCCTTTCTCGGGGAATGGAGGATGTGGAGGATGCTTTTAATCTTTTAGGAGCTTTGGAGGACCTTAAGAGTTTGTGACATGGCTCTTGTGAACATGTGTATGGAGCGTAGGAACAGATGTACGAGGAGGTCCTTCTGATTATGACATATTGTAGGCGGTTTGGGCTGCCCAGGGCTAACGCATAGACCGACTGTATTATAATCCACTACTGTTCTGAGCCGTGGGTACATGGCCAAGTGCACAAGACCAGTCTTACAAATTCCCCCTCTGGTGCTGCGGTGACCATAAACACGGGTGCAAATTCCATTAGGGTCAGTGAGGTCTAGACCAGACTCTGTCATTTACTATTTACTACTATTGTTATAGTCTCTGCTTTTTTCCCAAAGTGGGGTGCAGGTTGGAGAAGCCAAAAAACTGTTGGGGAAGATATAATGAGTGCCCCCTTGTTCTATCATACTCCCACACTGGTGCCCTAAGAAAAAAGTGCTGTGAATGGAGAAGAAGGGAAAACTTTTCCATGTACTCCAGAAAACCGGCGGACAAGCGATGAAGGATCTCCCCTCCCCCAAGATGTTTAGGTCCTGGCATCTCTATAATGTATACAGCATCACATACACATAATTGTACTACAGTAACAGTATGTACTATACAACGCAGCGATATACACTAACCCTAAGTGTCCACAAGGTCAATCAACTACTGACTCTTCCTGCTGAGTATAGGAATGACCATGGCCACAGAATCAAACTTGATTACCAAAAAGGCAATAGTCGTAATGGAACCTAGTTTTTTTCCGCAGTCAGAGGAACCCCAAAACGCAGTATCAGGTACCGAAAAGTGGACAGCAAAACAGGACTATCATGTGGACCAATAAACAAGAAGTCGTCCAAATAATGGATGTCCAAGCGATAACCTGTCTCCTACCGCACAAGAACAAGCCAAACATCTCAAAGTAGTGACAGGAGATAGAACAGTCCATGGGAAAACAAGCATTTTAGTAGCACAGGCCATCCACGCAGCACCCCAATAGGTGTTAGCAATCGGGGTGCACTGGCAAGAGGTTGGAAAGCCAACTCCATAATGGATTTAGCCTTCAACGCCCTTTTGGCCGGCGTCACGGAACAATGAAACGACCCTTTCAAACGAGACATAAGTCGGCTTCCTCTGGTGTTGTGCCATCAGTGACAGGCGCACCCTTGGGGTGCGACAAATGATGACTTTAAGCAAAAGTTGCCCGGCTCTTTTTTAGAAACGGCGCCCAATGGTGACACAAACTGGGCCAACAGGACCATCAAGCCTCCTTAAGCAAGACTCCGTAAGAATCTTGTCTTAAAGGATGTCCGAGTGCTGACGAGCGTACTTCAGATTATCCAGAGAAATGTGGATAAAGAAGCCGAAGGAGAATTCTACCCGCAACATAGCCGCCTCAGCTTTATTGGGGTAGAGGTCTAACCATGGTCTCTGGTGTCCTCCTGTTCGCGAGGGCCGCCTGCAGCTTGCCCCGGGGTCATGTGCAGTGTCCGCAGCGTGAGATCCTTGTTCACATTTGTGTTTATATGCACAAACAGCTCTGATTCTACCTTTGACCACTGCTCTGTCAATTAATCCGGAGGCTGGGGAAGCGGAAACGGGAGGTTTAGGTGCAACCATCAGATGTAGGTATGTGTCGGCAGCCTCAACACCAACCGATTTCCGGGTTTAGCATAAGGGGGCAATGAAAATCGTCATCGTAGTGCCACCAACCCGAACCCCCATGCGTTCTATAAATCACGTCCATGTAAGTTCTGAACAAAGTTCTGGGTGCTTCTGCCCATCACGCAACCCAGAATCACAAAACCAAAACCAATTATTTATGGTCTAAGCAACCCTGGGCTTACGGTTCTGAGGTTTTTTGGACTAAACCCTCCACTCCTTGTCGATTTTATGTATGTATCATGAACATATATCCAAATAAGAATTATTACTTCCTTCACTTCTGGCTCTAAATGTGATCCCTGGGGGCGTAACTGCAGAAAACGCCTGAATCCTTATGCACACCCGCTGCCATAGGGGGAGTGGAAGAAGTGTGGGGGTGGTACCTACCCAGCATCTCAGAACTTACCCCTGACTGACTACCCTCGCCTGCCCAAGCCCCAGCAAATTGGAACTCAACAGATCCTGAAGCACCTGCAGTCGTAACCACAGGGGGCGCAGAGTCACCCGGTAACTCTGGACAATGAACCAGATTTGGATTCCTAGGAGACCTAATGGGGTAACACTGAGGCCGTCCACGGCTACGGACACCAGCCACCTCCAATGTGCTGGTTTATACATCTGAGGAGGACGGGCAGCGCCATCTGGAGGATTTGGACCCCCTGAGCATTGGGATGACCTGGAACTTCTGCTTTGGCTGGAATGTTAATACTCTGCAGAGTTGAGGCGACAATGCCTACGAGCTTCCTGGGTGGGGAAGAATGAATGGAACCACCGGCGCACACCCCCACCCGAGGGAAAGGTAACCAGGGACGGGTGGGAGGAGGGCTTGAGCCATTGGCCATGACCTGGGAGCGGACCACCGAGGCGGCATGAGCTCTAGCATCTGGCATGGGGCAGTCATGGGGAGCAGCTGTGATAACAAGCCGACCTCTTCCCTGTGAATGTGGTCCCTGAGGACCGCTACTAATGGTTCACCCATGGTACCTGGCAGCAGGAAGCCCAGGAGAACGGTATCCTCATCTTGTTGCCCCACCAACCCCCCTGCTTTATAAGTGCAGTACGAGTATACCCATCCCTACGGGTATCCCCTAACTAACCCCTTCATTACCAGCCTAAGACTGTGTGCGCCCTGCACTCCAGTGTGAGGAGAAGGCAGTTATAATAGACATCTGCCCACAAATATTCCCCCTCCTTCAAATTGTGGGGCTGTACCCAGTCAGGTTTACGGAACATCACAGAACCGACCCGCAGAACATTCCTGACACCTGACTGCTCCTCCCTGTAGTGGTCAGCACCGCCACGAGGAGAGCTCATACATGCGCTCCGGCAGATACACTATACTCATGATGTATATACTGTATACTCACTCTAACACATTCTAACCCATTCATATATTGTCCTCCCTCCCAGGAAGATACAGTCACCTCCTCTGACTTCTCGTGGCACCTGCTTCCACATGGAGGGGGTTGGTAGTCAGGACTTACCTCTTTCTTACCCACTCTTCCACAGGAAGCCCTACAGGGTCCTTGTGTGCTACTCTTTTTGGTTTACAGTAAGGACCTTAGAAGGTCACATGGCTATGATATTATTGCTACATCCTACATGATGTATAAGGCGGCAGGGAACCTGTGGCTCTGGGCCGGCGCTGTAGGCAGTGATCAGCTGATTACTGCACCTCTCACAAAGAAATGGGGCACTTAGGAAAAGATTTGGGGCTTGACGCCCCTGTGTCCATGTATACTGTACTGTATAATATGTGGCACTGTATACTGTACGGTATAATATGTGGCAGTGTATACTGTACTGTATAATATGTGGCAGTGTATACTGTACTGTATAATATATGGCACTGTATACTGTACGGTATGATATGGGGCACTGTATACTGTACGGTATGATATGTGGCACTGTATACTGTACGGTATAATATGGGGCACTGTATACTGTACGGTATGATATGTGGCAGTGTATACTGTACGGTATAATATGTGGCAGTGTATACTGTACTGTATAATATATGGCACTGTATACTGTACTGTATAATATGAGGCAGTGTATACTGTACTGTATAATATGAGGCAGTGTATACTGTACTGTATAATATGTGGCACTGTATACTGTACGGTATAATATGTGGCAGTGTATACTGTACTGTATAATATGTGGCACTGTATACTGTACTGTATAATATGAGGCAGTGTATACTGTACTGTATAATATGTGGCACTGTATACTGTACAGTATAATATGTGGCAGTGTATACTGTACTGTATAATATGTGGCACTGTATACTGTACTGTATAATATGTGGCACTGTATACTGTACTGTATAATATGAGGCAGTGTATACTGTACTGTATAATATGTGGCACTGTATACTGTACGGTATAATATGTGGCAGTGTATACTGTACTGTATAATATGTGGCACTGTATACTGTACGGTATGATATGGGGCAGTGTATACTGTACGGTATGATATGTGGCACTGTATACTGTACTGTATAATATGTGGCACTGTATACTGTACGGTATGATATGTGGCACTGTACACTGTATGGTATGATATGTGGCACTGTATACTGTATGGTATGATATGTGGCACTGTATACTGTACGGTATGATATGGGGCAGTGTATACTGTACGGTATGATATGTGGCACTGTATACTGTACGGTATGATATGTGGCACTGTACACTGTACGGTATGATATGGGGCAGTGTATACTGTACTGTATAATATGTGGCACTGTACACTGTACGGTATGATATGGGGCACTGTATACTGTACTGTATAATATGTGGCAGTGTATACTGTTAGGTATAATATGTGGCACTGTACACTGTACGGTATGATATGTGGCACTGTATACTGTACGGTATGATATGGGGCAGTGTATACTGTACGGTATGATATGGGGCAGTGTATACTGTACTGTATAATATGAGGCACTGTATACTGTACGGTATGATATGGGGCAGTGTATACTGTACTGTATGATATGGGGCAGTGTATACTGTACGGTATGATATGGGGCAGTGTATACTGTACTGTATGATATGGGGCAGTGTATACTGTACGGTATGATATGGGGCAGTGTATACTGTACTGTATAATATGAGGCACTGTATACTGTACGGTATGATATGTGGCACTGTATACTGTACGGTATGATATGGGGCAGTGTATACTGTACGGTATAATATGTGGCACTGTATACTGTACTGTATAATATGAGGCACTGTATACTGTACGGTATGATATGTGGCACTGTATACTGTACGGTATGATATGGGGCAGTGTATACTGTACGGTATAATATGTGGCACTGTATACTGTACTGTATAATATGAGGCACTGTATACTGTACGGTATGATATGGGGCACTGTATACTGTATGGTATGATATGGGGCACTGTATGCTGTACGGTATGATATGTGGCACTGTATACTGTACGGTATGATATGGGGCAGTGTATACTGTACTGTATAATATGAGGCACTGTATACTGTACGGTATGATATGGGGCACTGTATACTGTACGGTATGATATGGGGCAGTGTATACTGTACGGTATAATATGTGGCACTGTATAATATGTGGCAGTGTATACTGTTAGGTATAATATGTGGCACTGTATACTGTACGGTATGATATGGGGCAGTGTATACTGTACGGTATAATATGTGGCACTGTATAATATGTGGCAGTGTATACTGTTAGGTATAATATGTGGCACTGTACACTGTACGGTATGATATGTGGCACTGTATACTGTACGGTATGATATGTGGCACTGTATACTGTACTGTATGATATGTGGCACTGTACACTGTACGGTATGATATGTGGCACTGTATACTGTACGGTATGATATGGGGCAGTGTATACTGTACGGTATGATATGGGGCACTGTATACTGTACGGTATGATATGTGGCACTGTATACTGTACGGTATGATATGTGGCAGTGTATACTGTACGGTATGATATGGGGCACTGTATACTGTACGGTATGATATGGGGCACTGTATACTGTACGGTATGATATGGGGCACTGTACACTGTACGGTATAATATGTGGCACTGTATACTGTACGGTATGATATGTGGCACTGTACACTGTACTGTATGATATGTGGCACTGTACACTGTACGGTATAATATGTGGCACTGTATACTGTACTGTATAATATGTGGCAGTGTATACTGTACGGTATGATATGTGGCACTGTACACTGTACTGTATAATATGTGGCAGTGTATACTGTACGGTATGATATGGGGCACTGTATACTGTACGGTATGATATGTGGCACTGTATACTGTACGGTATGATATGGGGCACTGTATACTGTACGGTATGATATGTGGCACTGTATACTGTACGGTATGATATGTGGCAGTGTATACTGTACGGTATGATATGTGGCACTGTATACTGTACGGTATGATATGTGGCACTGTATACTGTACGGTATGATATGTGGCAGTGTATACTGTACTGTATAATATGGGGCAGTGTATACTGTACGGTATGATATGGGGCACTGTATACTGTACGGTATGATATGGGGCAGTGTATACTGTTAGGTATAATATGTGGCACTGTATACTGTACGGTATAATATGTGGCACTGTATACTGTACTGTATAATATGTGGCACTGTATACTGTACTGTATAATATATGGCACTGTATACTGTACGGTATGATATGGGGCAGTGTATACTGTATGGTATGATATGTGGCAGTGTATACTGTACGGTATGATATGGGGCACTGTATACTGTACGGTATGATATGGGGCAGTGTATACTGTTAGGTATAATATATGGCAGTGTATACTGTACTGTATGATATGTGGCACTGTATACTGTACTGTATGATATGGGGCACTGTATACTGTACTGTATAATATGAGGCAGTGTATACTGTACGGTATGATATGTGGCACTGTATACTGTACGGTATGATATGGGGCACTGTATACTGTACTGTATAATATGAGGCAGTGTATACTGTACGGTATGATATGTGGCACTGTATACTGTACGGTATGATATGGGGCACTGTATACTGTACTGTATAATATGTGGCAGTGTATACTGTACGGTATGATATGTGGCACTGTATACTGTACGGTATGATATGTGGCACTGTATACTGTACGGTATGATATGGGGCAGTGTATACTGTATGGTATGATATGGGGCACTGTATACTGTACGGTATGATATGGGGCAGTGTATACTGTATGGTATGATATGGGGCACTGTATACTGTACGGTATGATATGGGGCAGTGTATACTGTACGGTATATGGGGCACTGTATACTGTACGGTATGATATGGGGCACTGTATACTGTACGGTATGATATGTGGCACTGTATACTGTACGGTATGATATGTGGCAGTGTATACTGTACTGTATAATATGGGGCAGTGTATACTGTACGGTATGATATGGGGCACTGTATACTGTACGGTATGATATGTGGCAGTGTATACTGTACGGTATGATATGTGGCAGTGTATACTGTACTGTATAATATGGGGCAGTGTATACTGTACGGTATGATATGGGGCACTGTATACTGTATGGTATGATATGGGGCACTGTATACTGTACGGTATGATATGGGGCAGTGTATACTGTACGGTATATGGGGCACTGTATACTGTACGGTATGATATGGGGCACTGTATACTGTACGGTATGATATGTGGCACTGTATACTGTACGGTATGATATGTGGCAGTGTATACTGTACGGTATGATATGGGGCACTGTATACTGTATGGTATGATATGTGGCACTGTATACTGTACGGTATGATATGGGGCACTGTATACTGTATGGTATGATATGGGGCAGTGTATACTGTACGGTATGATATGGGGCACTGTATACTGTACGGTATGATATGGGGCAGTGTATACTGTATGGTATGATATGGGGCACTGTATACTGTATGGTATGATATGTGGCAGTGTATACTGTACTGTATAATATGGGGCAGTGTATACTGTACGGTATGATATGTGGCAGTGTATACTGTACGGTATGATATGGGGCAGTGTATACTGTACGGTATGATATGGGGCACTGTATACTGTACGGTATGATATGTGGCAGTGTATACTGTACTGTATAATATGGGGCAGTGTATACTGTACGGTATGATATGGGGCACTGTATACTGTACGGTATGATATGTGGCACTGTATACTGTACGGTATGATATGTGGCAGTGTATACTGTACTGTATAATATGGGGCAGTGTATACTGTACGGTATGATATGTGGCAGTGTATACTGTACGGTATGATATGGGGCAGTGTATACTGTACGGTATGATATGGGGCACTGTATACTGTACGGTATGATATGTGGCACTGTATACTGTACGGTATGATATGTGGCAGTGTATACTGTACTGTATAATATGGGGCAGTGTATACTGTACGGTATGATATGGGGCACTGTATACTGTATGGTATGATATGGGGCACTGTATACTGTACGGTATGATATGGGGCAGTGTATACTGTACGGTATATGGGGCACTGTATACTGTACGGTATGATATGGGGCACTGTATACTGTACGGTATGATATGTGGCACTGTATACTGTACGGTATGATATGTGGCAGTGTATACTGTACTGTATAATATGGGGCAGTGTATACTGTACGGTATGATATGGGGCACTGTATACTGTACGGTATGATATGGGGCAGTGTATACTGTATGGTATGATATGGGGCACTGTATACTGTATGGTATGATATGGGGCAGTGTATACTGTACGGTATGATATCTGGCAGTGTATACTGTACTGTATAATATGGGGCAGTGTATACTGTACGGTATGATATGGGGCAGTGTATACTGTACGGTATGATATGGGGCAGTGTATACTGTACGGTATGATATGTGGCACTGTATACTGTACTGTATGATATGTGGCACTGTACACTGTACGGTATGATATGTGGCACTGTATACTGTACGGTATGATATGTGGCAGTGTATACTGTATGGTATGATATGGGGCACTGTATACTGTACGGTATGATATGTGGCACTGTATACTGTACGGTATGATATGTGGCACTGTATACTGTATGGTATGATATGGGGCACTGTATACTGTACGGTATGATATGGGGCAGTGTATACTGTATGGTATGATATGGGGCACTGTATACTGTACGGTATGATATGTGGCAGTGTATACTGTACTGTATGATATGTGGCACTGTATACTGTACGGTATGATATGTGGCACTGTATACTGTACGGTATGATATGAGGCACTGTATACTGTACGGTATGATATGTGGCACTGTATACTGTATGGTATGATATGGGGCACTGTATACTGTACGGTATGATATGTGGCACTGTATACTGTACGGTATGATATGTGGCAGTGTATACTGTACTGTATAATATGGGGCAGTGTATACTGTACGGTATGATATGGGGCACTGTATACTGTACGGTATGATATGGGGCAGTGTATGCTGTACGGTATGATATGGGGCACTGTATACTGTACGGTATGATATGGGGCAGTGTAAACTGTATGGTATGATATGGGGCACTGTATACTGTACGGTATGATATGGGGCAGTGTATACTGTACTGTATAATATGGGGCAGTGTATACTGTACGGTATGATATGGGGCAGTGTATACTGTACGGTATGATATGTGGCAGTGTACACTGTACGGTATGATATGGGGCAGTGTATACTGTACGGTATGATATGTGGCAGTGTATACTGTACTGTATAATATGGGGCAGTGTATACTGTACGGTATGATATGGGGCACTGTATACTGTACGGTATGATATGTGGCAGTGTATACTGTACTGTATGATATGTGGCACTGTACACTGTACGGTATGATATGTGGCACTGTACACTGTACGGTATGATATGTGGCACTGTATACTGTACGGTATGATATGTGGCACTGTATACTGTATGGTATGATATGGGGCAGTGTATACTGTATGGTATGATATGGGGCACTGTACACTGTACGGTATGATATGGGGCAGTGTAAACTGTATGGTATGATATGGGGCACTGTATACTGTACGGTATAATATATGGCACTGTATACTGTACGGTATGATATGTGGCACTGTATACTGTACGGTATGATATGTGGCACTGTATACTGTATGGTATGATATGTGGCACTGTATACTGTACGGTATGATATGGGGCAGTGTATACTGTATGGTATGATATGGGGCAGTGTATACTGTATGGTATGATATGGGGCACTGTATGCTGTACGGTATGATATGTGGCACTGTATACTGTACGGTATGATATGGGGCAGTGTATACTGTACGGTATAATATGTGGCACTGTATACTGTACGGTATGATATGTGGCAGTGTATACTGTACTGTATAATATGTGGCAGTGTACACTGTACGGTATGATATGTGGCACTGTATACTGTACGGTATGATATGGGGCAGTGTATACTGTATGGTATGATATGGGGCACTGTATACTGTACGGTATGATATGTGGCACTGTATACTGTATGGTATGATATGGGGCAGTGTATACTGTATGGTATGATATGGGGCACTGTACACTGTACGGTATGATATGGGGCAGTGTAAACTGTATGGTATAATATGTGGCACTGTATACTGTACGGTATGATATGTGGCACTGTATACTGTACAGTATGATATGTGGCACTGTATACTGTATGGTACGATATGGGGCACTGTATACTGTACGGTATGATATGGGGCAGTGTATACTGTACGGTATGATATGGGGCAGTGTATACTGTACTGTATGATATGGGGCACTGTATACTGTACGGTATGATATGTGGCACTGTATACTGTACGGTATAATATGTGGCACTGTATACTGTACGGTATGATATGGGGCAGTGTATACTGTACGGTATGATATGTGGCACTGTACACTGTACGGTATGATATGTGGCACTGTATACTGTACGGTATGATATGGGGCACTGTATACTGTACGGTATATGGGGCACTGTACACTGTACGGTATGATATGGGGCAGTGTATACTGTACGGTATAATATATGGCACTGTATACTGTACGGTATGATATGAGGCACTGTACACTGTACGGTATGATATGTGGCACTGTATACTGTACGGTATGATATGGGGCAGTGTATACTGTACGGTATAATATGTGGCACTGTATACTGTACGGTATAATATGTGGCACTGTATACTGTACGGTATGATATGGGGCACTGTACACTGTACGGTATGATATGGGGCAGTGTAAACTGTATGGTATGATATGGGGCACTGTATACTGTACGGTATAATATATGGCACTGTATACTGTACGGTATGATATGTGGCACTGTATACTGTACAGTATGATATGTGGCACTGTATACTGTATGGTATGATATGGGGCAGTGTATACTGTACGGTATGATATGGGGCAGTGTATACTGTACGGTATGATATGGGGCACTGTATACTGTACGGTATGATATGGGGCAGTGTATACTGTACGGTATGATATGTGGCACTGTATACTGTATGGTATAATATGTGGCAGTGTATACTGTACTGTATAATATGAGGCACTGTATACTGTACGGTATGATATGGGGCAGTGTATACTGTACGGTATGATATGTGGCACTGTATACTGTATGGTATAATATGTGGCAGTGTATACTGTATGGTATAATATGTGGCACTGTATACTGTACGGTATGATATGTGGCACTGTATACTGTACGGTATGATATGTGGCACTGTATACTGTACGGTATGATATGGGGCACTGTATACTGTACGGTATAATATGTGGCACTGTATACTGTACGGTATGATATGTGGCACTGTATACTGTACGGTATGATATGTGGCAGTGTATACTGTACGGTATGATATGGGGCACTGTATACTGTACGGTATGATATGTGGCACTGTATACTGTACGGTATGATATGTGGCACTGTATACTGTACGGTATGATATGTGGCACTCTACACTGTACGGTATGATATGGGGCACTGTATACTGTACGGTATGATATGTGGCAGTGTATACTGTACTGTATGATATGTGGCACTGTACACTGTACGGTATGATATGGGGCACTGTATACTGTACGGTATGATATGGGGCAGTGTATACTGTACGGTATGATATATGGCACTGTATACTGTACTGTATGATATGTGGCACTGTATACTGTACGGTATGATATGTGGCACTGTATACTGTACGGTATGATATGGGGCACTGTATACTGTACGGTATATGGGGCACTGTACACTGTACGGTATGATATGGGGCAGTGTATACTGTACGGTATAATATATGGCACTGTATACTGTACGGTATGATATGGGGCACTGTATACTGTACGGTATGATATGGGGCACTGTATATTGTACGGTATGATATGTGGCACTGTACACTGTACGGTATGATATGTGGCACTGTATACTGTACGGTATGATATGGGGCAGTGTACACTGTACGGTATGATATGGGGCACTGTATACTGTACGGTATGATATGGGGCAGTGTATACTGTACGGTATAATATATGGCACTGTATACTGTACGGTATGATATGGGGCACTGTATACTGTACGGTATGATATGTGGCAGTGTACACTGTACGGTATGATATGTGGCACTGTATACTGTACGGTATGATATGTGGCACTGTATACTGTACGGTATGATATGGGGCACTGTATACTGTACGGTATGATATGTGGCACTGTATACTGTACGGTATGATATGTGGCAGTGTATACTGTACTGTATAATATATGGCACTGTATACTGTACGGTATGATATGGGGCACTGTATACTGTACGGTATGATATGGGGCAGTGTATGCTGTACGGTATGATATGGGGCACTGTATACTGTACGGTATGATATGGGGCAGTGTAAACTGTATGGTATGATATGGGGCACTGTATACTGTACGGTATAATATATGGCACTGTATACTGTACGGTATGATATGTGGCACTGTACACTGTACGGTATGATATGTGGCACTGTATACTGTACGGTATGATATGTGGCAGTGTATACTGTACTGTATAATATATGGCACTGTATACTGTACGGTATGATATGGGGCACTGTATACTGTACGGTATGATATGGGGCAGTGTATGCTGTACGGTATGATATGGGGCACTGTATGCTGTACGGTATGATATGGGGCAGTGTAAACTGTACGGTATGATATGGGGCACTGTATACTGTACGGTATAATATATGGCACTGTATACTGTACGGTATGATATGTGGCACTGTACACTGTACGGTATAATATGTGGCACTGTATACTGTACGGTATGATATGGGGCACTGTATACTGTACGGTATGATATGGGGCAGTGTATACTGTATGGTATGATATGTGGCACTGTATACTGTACGGTATGATATGGGGCAGTGTATACTGTATGCTATGATATGGGGCACTGTATACTGTATGGTATGATATGTGGCAGTGTACACTGTACGGTATGATATGTGGCACTGTACACTGTACGGTATGATATGTGGCACTGTATACTGTACGGTATGATATGGGGCACTGTATACTGTACGGTATATGGGGCACTGTATACTGTACGGTATGATATGTGGCACTGTATACTGTACGGTATGATATGGGGCACTGTATACTGTACGGTATGATATGTGGCACTGTATACTGTACGGTATGATATGGGGCAGTGTATACTGTACGGTATAATATATGGCACTGTATACTGTACGGTATGATATGTGGCACTGTATACTGTACGGTATGATATGTGGCACTGTACACTGTATGGTATGATATGTGGCAGTGTATACTGTACGGTATAATATGGGGCACTGTATACTGTACGGTATGATATGGGGCAGTGTACACTGTACGGTATGATATGTGGCACTGTATACTGTACGGTATGATATGGGGCAGTGTATACTGTACGGTATAATATGTGGCACTGTATACTGTACGGTATGATATGGGGCACTGTACACTGTACGGTATGATATGTGGCACTGTATACTGTACGGTATGATATGGGGCAGTGTATACTGTACGGTATAATATGTGGCACTGTATACTGTACGGTATGATATGTGGCACTGTACACTGTACGGTATGATATGGGGCACTGTACACTGTACGGTATGATATGTGGCACTGTATACTGTACGGTATGATATGTGGCACTGTACACTGTACTGTATAATATGAGGCACTGTATACTGTACGGTATGATATGGGGCACTGTATACTGTACGGTATGATATGTGGCAGTGTATACTGTACTGTATAATATGAGGCACTGTATACTGTACGGTATGATATGGGGCAGTGTATACTGTACGGTATGATATGTGGCACTGTATACTGTATGGTATAATATGTGGCAGTGTATACTGTTAGGTATAATATGTGGCACTGTATACTGTACGGTATGATATGTGGCACTGTATACTGTACGGTATGATATGTGGCAGTGTATACTGTACGGTATGATATGGGGCACTGTATACTGTACGGTATAATATGTGGCACTGTATACTGTACGGTATGATATGTGGCACTGTATACTGTACGGTATGATATGGGGCAGTGTATACTGTACTGTATAATATGGGGCACTGTATACTGTACGGTATGATATGGGGCACTGTATACTGTACGGTATGATATGTGGCACTGTACACTGTACGGTATGATATGTGGCACTGTATACTGTACGGTATGATATGTGGCACTCTACACTGTACGGTATGATATGGGGCACTGTATACTGTACGGTATGATATGTGGCAGTGTATACTGTACTGTATGATATGTGGCACTGTACACTGTACGGTATGATATGGGGCACTGTATACTGTACGGTATGATATGGGGCAGTGTATACTGTACGGTATGATATATGGCACTGTATACTGTACTGTATGATATGTGGCACTGTATACTGTACGGTATGATATGTGGCACTGTATACTGTACGGTATGATATGGGGCACTGTATACTGTACGGTATATGGGGCACTGTACACTGTACGGTATGATATGGGGCAGTGTATACTGTACGGTATAATATATGGCACTGTATACTGTACGGTATGATATGGGGCACTGTATACTGTACGGTATGATATGGGGCACTGTATATTGTACGGTATGATATGTGGCACTGTACACTGTACGGTATGATATGTGGCACTGTATACTGTACGGTATGATATGGGGCAGTGTACACTGTACGGTATGATATGGGGCACTGTATACTGTACGGTATGATATGGGGCAGTGTATACTGTACGGTATAATATATGGCACTGTATACTGTACGGTATGATATGGGGCACTGTATACTGTACGGTATGATATGTGGCAGTGTACACTGTACGGTATGATATGTGGCACTGTATACTGTACGGTATGATATGTGGCACTGTATACTGTACGGTATGATATGGGGCACTGTATACTGTACGGTATGATATGTGGCACTGTATACTGTACGGTATGATATGTGGCAGTGTATACTGTACTGTATAATATATGGCACTGTATACTGTACGGTATGATATGGGGCACTGTATACTGTACGGTATGATATGGGGCAGTGTATGCTGTACGGTATGATATGGGGCACTGTATACTGTACGGTATGATATGGGGCAGTGTAAACTGTATGGTATGATATGGGGCACTGTATACTGTACGGTATAATATATGGCACTGTATACTGTACGGTATGATATGTGGCACTGTACACTGTACGGTATGATATGTGGCACTGTATACTGTACGGTATGATATGTGGCAGTGTATACTGTACTGTATAATATATGGCACTGTATACTGTACGGTATGATATGGGGCACTGTATACTGTACGGTATGATATGGGGCAGTGTATGCTGTACGGTATGATATGGGGCACTGTATGCTGTACGGTATGATATGGGGCAGTGTAAACTGTACGGTATGATATGGGGCACTGTATACTGTACGGTATAATATATGGCACTGTATACTGTACGGTATGATATGTGGCACTGTACACTGTACGGTATAATATGTGGCACTGTATACTGTACGGTATGATATGGGGCACTGTATACTGTACGGTATGATATGGGGCAGTGTATACTGTATGGTATGATATGTGGCACTGTATACTGTACGGTATGATATGGGGCAGTGTATACTGTATGCTATGATATGGGGCACTGTATACTGTATGGTATGATATGTGGCAGTGTACACTGTACGGTATGATATGTGGCACTGTACACTGTACGGTATGATATGTGGCACTGTATACTGTACGGTATGATATGGGGCACTGTATACTGTACGGTATATGGGGCACTGTATACTGTACGGTATGATATGTGGCACTGTATACTGTACGGTATGATATGGGGCACTGTATACTGTACGGTATGATATGTGGCACTGTATACTGTACGGTATGATATGGGGCAGTGTATACTGTACGGTATAATATATGGCACTGTATACTGTACGGTATGATATGTGGCACTGTATACTGTACGGTATGATATATGGCACTGTACACTGTACGGTATGATATGGGGCAGTGTATACTGTACGGTATGATATGTGGCACTGTACACTGTACGGTATAATATGTGGCACTGTATACTGTACGGTATGATATGGGGCACTGTATATTGTACGGTATGATATGTGGCACTGTACACTGTACGGTATGATATGGGGCACTGTATACTGTACGGTATGATATGGGGCAGTGTATACTGTACGGTATGATATGTGGCAGTGTATACTGTACGGTATGATATGGGGCAGTGTATACTGTACGGTATGATATGTGGCAGTGTATACTGTACGGTATGATATGTGGCAGTGTATACTGTACGGTATAATATATGGCACTGTATACTGTACTGTATGATATGTGGCACTGTATACTGTACGGTATGATATGTGGCACTGTATACTGTACGGTATGATATGGGGCACTGTATACTGTACGGTATGATATGGGGCACTGTATACTGTACGGTATGATATGTGGCAGTGTACACTGTACGGTATGATATGTGGCACTGTACACTGTACGGTATGATATGGGGCACTGTATACTGTACGGTATGATATGGGGCAGTGTATACTGTACGGTATGATATGTGGCAGTGTATACTGTACGGTATGATATGGGGCAGTGTATACTGTACGGTATGATATGTGGCAGTGTATACTGTACGGTATGATATGTGGCAGTGTATACTGTACGGTATAATATATGGCACTGTATACTGTACTGTATGATATGTGGCACTGTATACTGTACGGTATGATATGTGGCACTGTATACTGTACGGTATGATATGGGGCACTGTATACTGTACGGTATGATATGGGGCACTGTATACTGTACGGTATGATATGTGGCAGTGTACACTGTACGGTATGATATGTGGCACTGTACACTGTAGGGTATGATATGTGGCACTGTATACTGTACGGTATGATATGTGGCACTGTATATTGTACGGTATGATATGGGGCACTGTATACTGTACGGTATGATATGTGGCACTGTATACTGTACGGTATGATATGTGGCAGTGTATACTGTACTGTATAATATATGGCACTGTATACTGTACGGTATGATATGTGGCACTGTACACTGTACGGTATGATATGTGGCACTGTACACTGTACGGTATAATATGTGGCACTGTATACTGTACGGTATGATATGGGGCAGTGTATACTGTACGGTATGATATGTGGCACTGTACACTGTACGGTATGATATGTGGCACTGTACACTGTACGGTATGATATGGGGCACTGTATACTGTACGGTATGATATGGGGCAGTGTATACTGTACGGTATGATATGTGGCAGTGTATACTGTACGGTATGATATGGGGCAGTGTATACTGTACGGTATGATATGTGGCAGTGTATACTGTACGGTATGATATGTGGCAGTGTATACTGTACGGTATAATATATGGCACTGTATACTGTACTGTATGATATGTGGCACTGTATACTGTACGGTATGATATGTGGCACTGTATACTGTACGGTATGATATGGGGCACTGTATACTGTACGGTATGATATGTGGCAGTGTACACTGTACGGTATGATATGTGGCACTGTACACTGTAGGGTATGATATGTGGCACTGTATACTGTACGGTATGATATGTGGCACTGTATATTGTACGGTATGATATGGGGCACTGTATACTGTACGGTATATGGGGCACTGTATACTGTACGGTATGATATGTGGCACTGTACACTGTACGGTATGATATGTGGCACTGTATACTGTACGGTATGATATGTGGCAGTGTATACTGTACTGTATAATATATGGCACTGTATACTGTACGGTATGATATGTGGCACTGTACACTGTACGGTATGATATGTGGCACTGTACACTGTACGGTATAATATGTGGCACTGTATACTGTACGGTATGATATGGGGCAGTGTATACTGTATGGTATGATATGGGGCAGTGTATACTGTATGGTATGATATGTGGCACTGTATACTGTACGGTATGATATGGGGCAGTGTATACTGTACGGTATGATATGTGGCACTGTATACTGTACTGTATAATATGAGGCAGTGTACACTGTACGGTATGATATGTGGCACTGTATACTGTACGGTATGATATGTGGCAGTGTATACTGTACGGTATGATATGGGGCAGTGTATACTGTACGGTATGATATGGGGCACTGTATACTGTACGGTATGATATGTGGCAGTGTATACTGTACTGTATAATATGAGGCACTGTATACTGTACGGTATGATATGGGGCAGTGTATACTGTACGGTATGATATGTGGCACTGTATACTGTATGGTATAATATGTGGCAGTGTATACTGTATGGTATAATATGTGGCACTGTATACTGTACGGTATGATATGTGGCACTGTATACTGTACGGTATGATATGTGGCACTGTATACTGTACGGTATGATATGGGGCACTGTATACTGTACGGTATAATATGTGGCACTGTATACTGTACGGTATGATATGTGGCACTGTATACTGTACGGTATGATATGTGGCAGTGTATACTGTACGGTATGATATGGGGCACTGTATACTGTACGGTATGATATGTGGCACTGTATACTGTACGGTATGATATGTGGCACTGTATACTGTACGGTATGATATGTGGCACTCTACACTGTACGGTATGATATGGGGCACTGTATACTGTACGGTATGATATGTGGCAGTGTATACTGTACTGTATGATATGTGGCACTGTACACTGTACGGTATGATATGGGGCACTGTATACTGTACGGTATGATATGGGGCAGTGTATACTGTACGGTATGATATATGGCACTGTATACTGTACTGTATGATATGTGGCACTGTATACTGTACGGTATGATATGTGGCACTGTATACTGTACGGTATGATATGGGGCACTGTATACTGTACGGTATATGGGGCACTGTACACTGTACGGTATGATATGGGGCAGTGTATACTGTACGGTATAATATATGGCACTGTATACTGTACGGTATGATATGGGGCACTGTATACTGTACGGTATGATATGGGGCACTGTATATTGTACGGTATGATATGTGGCACTGTACACTGTACGGTATGATATGTGGCACTGTATACTGTACGGTATGATATGGGGCAGTGTACACTGTACGGTATGATATGGGGCACTGTATACTGTACGGTATGATATGGGGCAGTGTATACTGTACGGTATAATATATGGCACTGTATACTGTACGGTATGATATGGGGCACTGTATACTGTACGGTATGATATGTGGCAGTGTACACTGTACGGTATGATATGTGGCACTGTATACTGTACGGTATGATATGTGGCACTGTATACTGTACGGTATGATATGGGGCACTGTATACTGTACGGTATGATATGTGGCACTGTATACTGTACGGTATGATATGTGGCAGTGTATACTGTACTGTATAATATATGGCACTGTATACTGTACGGTATGATATGGGGCACTGTATACTGTACGGTATGATATGGGGCAGTGTATGCTGTACGGTATGATATGGGGCACTGTATACTGTACGGTATGATATGGGGCAGTGTAAACTGTATGGTATGATATGGGGCACTGTATACTGTACGGTATAATATATGGCACTGTATACTGTACGGTATGATATGTGGCACTGTACACTGTACGGTATGATATGTGGCACTGTATACTGTACGGTATGATATGTGGCAGTGTATACTGTACTGTATAATATATGGCACTGTATACTGTACGGTATGATATGGGGCACTGTATACTGTACGGTATGATATGGGGCAGTGTATGCTGTACGGTATGATATGGGGCACTGTATGCTGTACGGTATGATATGGGGCAGTGTAAACTGTACGGTATGATATGGGGCACTGTATACTGTACGGTATAATATATGGCACTGTATACTGTACGGTATGATATGTGGCACTGTACACTGTACGGTATAATATGTGGCACTGTATACTGTACGGTATGATATGGGGCACTGTATACTGTACGGTATGATATGGGGCAGTGTATACTGTATGGTATGATATGTGGCACTGTATACTGTACGGTATGATATGGGGCAGTGTATACTGTATGCTATGATATGGGGCACTGTATACTGTATGGTATGATATGTGGCAGTGTACACTGTACGGTATGATATGTGGCACTGTACACTGTACGGTATGATATGTGGCACTGTATACTGTACGGTATGATATGGGGCACTGTATACTGTACGGTATATGGGGCACTGTATACTGTACGGTATGATATGTGGCACTGTATACTGTACGGTATGATATGGGGCACTGTATACTGTACGGTATGATATGTGGCACTGTATACTGTACGGTATGATATGGGGCAGTGTATACTGTACGGTATAATATATGGCACTGTATACTGTACGGTATGATATGTGGCACTGTATACTGTACGGTATGATATGTGGCACTGTACACTGTATGGTATGATATGTGGCAGTGTATACTGTACGGTATAATATGGGGCACTGTATACTGTACGGTATGATATGGGGCAGTGTACACTGTACGGTATGATATGTGGCACTGTATACTGTACGGTATGATATGGGGCAGTGTATACTGTACGGTATAATATGTGGCACTGTATACTGTACGGTATGATATGGGGCACTGTACACTGTACGGTATGATATGTGGCACTGTATACTGTACGGTATGATATGGGGCAGTGTATACTGTACGGTATAATATGTGGCACTGTATACTGTACGGTATGATATGTGGCACTGTACACTGTACGGTATGATATGGGGCACTGTACACTGTACGGTATGATATGTGGCACTGTATACTGTACGGTATGATATGTGGCACTGTACACTGTACTGTATAATATGAGGCACTGTATACTGTACGGTATGATATGGGGCACTGTATACTGTACGGTATGATATGTGGCAGTGTATACTGTACTGTATAATATGAGGCACTGTATACTGTACGGTATGATATGGGGCAGTGTATACTGTACGGTATGATATGTGGCACTGTATACTGTATGGTATAATATGTGGCAGTGTATACTGTTAGGTATAATATGTGGCACTGTATACTGTACGGTATGATATGTGGCACTGTATACTGTACGGTATGATATGTGGCAGTGTATACTGTACGGTATGATATGGGGCACTGTATACTGTACGGTATAATATGTGGCACTGTATACTGTACGGTATGATATGTGGCACTGTATACTGTACGGTATGATATGGGGCAGTGTATACTGTACTGTATAATATGGGGCACTGTATACTGTACGGTATGATATGGGGCACTGTATACTGTACGGTATGATATGTGGCACTGTACACTGTACGGTATGATATGTGGCACTGTATACTGTACGGTATGATATGTGGCACTCTACACTGTACGGTATGATATGGGGCACTGTATACTGTACGGTATGATATGTGGCAGTGTATACTGTACTGTATGATATGTGGCACTGTACACTGTACGGTATGATATGGGGCACTGTATACTGTACGGTATGATATGGGGCAGTGTATACTGTACGGTATGATATATGGCACTGTATACTGTACTGTATGATATGTGGCACTGTATACTGTACGGTATGATATGTGGCACTGTATACTGTACGGTATGATATGGGGCACTGTATACTGTACGGTATATGGGGCACTGTACACTGTACGGTATGATATGGGGCAGTGTATACTGTACGGTATAATATATGGCACTGTATACTGTACGGTATGATATGGGGCACTGTATACTGTACGGTATGATATGGGGCACTGTATATTGTACGGTATGATATGTGGCACTGTACACTGTACGGTATGATATGTGGCACTGTATACTGTACGGTATGATATGGGGCAGTGTACACTGTACGGTATGATATGGGGCACTGTATACTGTACGGTATGATATGGGGCAGTGTATACTGTACGGTATAATATATGGCACTGTATACTGTACGGTATGATATGGGGCACTGTATACTGTACGGTATGATATGTGGCAGTGTACACTGTACGGTATGATATGTGGCACTGTATACTGTACGGTATGATATGTGGCACTGTATACTGTACGGTATGATATGGGGCACTGTATACTGTACGGTATGATATGTGGCACTGTATACTGTACGGTATGATATGTGGCAGTGTATACTGTACTGTATAATATATGGCACTGTATACTGTACGGTATGATATGGGGCACTGTATACTGTACGGTATGATATGGGGCAGTGTATGCTGTACGGTATGATATGGGGCACTGTATACTGTACGGTATGATATGGGGCAGTGTAAACTGTATGGTATGATATGGGGCACTGTATACTGTACGGTATAATATATGGCACTGTATACTGTACGGTATGATATGTGGCACTGTACACTGTACGGTATGATATGTGGCACTGTATACTGTACGGTATGATATGTGGCAGTGTATACTGTACTGTATAATATATGGCACTGTATACTGTACGGTATGATATGGGGCACTGTATACTGTACGGTATGATATGGGGCAGTGTATGCTGTACGGTATGATATGGGGCACTGTATGCTGTACGGTATGATATGGGGCAGTGTAAACTGTACGGTATGATATGGGGCACTGTATACTGTACGGTATAATATATGGCACTGTATACTGTACGGTATGATATGTGGCACTGTACACTGTACGGTATAATATGTGGCACTGTATACTGTACGGTATGATATGGGGCACTGTATACTGTACGGTATGATATGGGGCAGTGTATACTGTATGGTATGATATGTGGCACTGTATACTGTACGGTATGATATGGGGCAGTGTATACTGTATGCTATGATATGGGGCACTGTATACTGTATGGTATGATATGTGGCAGTGTACACTGTACGGTATGATATGTGGCACTGTACACTGTACGGTATGATATGTGGCACTGTATACTGTACGGTATGATATGGGGCACTGTATACTGTACGGTATATGGGGCACTGTATACTGTACGGTATGATATGTGGCACTGTATACTGTACGGTATGATATGGGGCACTGTATACTGTACGGTATGATATGTGGCACTGTATACTGTACGGTATGATATGGGGCAGTGTATACTGTACGGTATAATATATGGCACTGTATACTGTACGGTATGATATGTGGCACTGTATACTGTACGGTATGATATATGGCACTGTACACTGTACGGTATGATATGGGGCAGTGTATACTGTACGGTATGATATGTGGCACTGTACACTGTACGGTATAATATGTGGCACTGTATACTGTACGGTATGATATGGGGCACTGTATATTGTACGGTATGATATGTGGCACTGTACACTGTACGGTATGATATGGGGCACTGTATACTGTACGGTATGATATGGGGCAGTGTATACTGTACGGTATGATATGTGGCAGTGTATACTGTACGGTATGATATGGGGCAGTGTATACTGTACGGTATGATATGTGGCAGTGTATACTGTACGGTATGATATGTGGCAGTGTATACTGTACGGTATAATATATGGCACTGTATACTGTACTGTATGATATGTGGCACTGTATACTGTACGGTATGATATGTGGCACTGTATACTGTACGGTATGATATGGGGCACTGTATACTGTACGGTATGATATGGGGCACTGTATACTGTACGGTATGATATGTGGCAGTGTACACTGTACGGTATGATATGTGGCACTGTACACTGTACGGTATGATATGGGGCACTGTATACTGTACGGTATGATATGGGGCAGTGTATACTGTACGGTATGATATGTGGCAGTGTATACTGTACGGTATGATATGGGGCAGTGTATACTGTACGGTATGATATGTGGCAGTGTATACTGTACGGTATGATATGTGGCAGTGTATACTGTACGGTATAATATATGGCACTGTATACTGTACTGTATGATATGTGGCACTGTATACTGTACGGTATGATATGTGGCACTGTATACTGTACGGTATGATATGGGGCACTGTATACTGTACGGTATGATATGGGGCACTGTATACTGTACGGTATGATATGTGGCAGTGTACACTGTACGGTATGATATGTGGCACTGTACACTGTAGGGTATGATATGTGGCACTGTATACTGTACGGTATGATATGTGGCACTGTATATTGTACGGTATGATATGGGGCACTGTATACTGTACGGTATGATATGTGGCACTGTATACTGTACGGTATGATATGTGGCAGTGTATACTGTACTGTATAATATATGGCACTGTATACTGTACGGTATGATATGTGGCACTGTACACTGTACGGTATGATATGTGGCACTGTACACTGTACGGTATAATATGTGGCACTGTATACTGTACGGTATGATATGGGGCAGTGTATACTGTACGGTATGATATGTGGCACTGTACACTGTACGGTATGATATGTGGCACTGTACACTGTACGGTATGATATGGGGCACTGTATACTGTACGGTATGATATGGGGCAGTGTATACTGTACGGTATGATATGTGGCAGTGTATACTGTACGGTATGATATGGGGCAGTGTATACTGTACGGTATGATATGTGGCAGTGTATACTGTACGGTATGATATGTGGCAGTGTATACTGTACGGTATAATATATGGCACTGTATACTGTACTGTATGATATGTGGCACTGTATACTGTACGGTATGATATGTGGCACTGTATACTGTACGGTATGATATGGGGCACTGTATACTGTACGGTATGATATGTGGCAGTGTACACTGTACGGTATGATATGTGGCACTGTACACTGTAGGGTATGATATGTGGCACTGTATACTGTACGGTATGATATGTGGCACTGTATATTGTACGGTATGATATGGGGCACTGTATACTGTACGGTATATGGGGCACTGTATACTGTACGGTATGATATGTGGCACTGTACACTGTACGGTATGATATGTGGCACTGTATACTGTACGGTATGATATGTGGCAGTGTATACTGTACTGTATAATATATGGCACTGTATACTGTACGGTATGATATGTGGCACTGTACACTGTACGGTATGATATGTGGCACTGTACACTGTACGGTATAATATGTGGCACTGTATACTGTACGGTATGATATGGGGCAGTGTATACTGTATGGTATGATATGGGGCAGTGTATACTGTATGGTATGATATGTGGCACTGTACACTGTACGGTATGATATGTGGCACTGTACACTGTACGGTATGATATGGGGCACTGTATACTGTATGGTATGATATGTGGCAGTGTACACTGTACGGTATGATATGTGGCACTGTATACTGTACGGTATGATATGTGGCACTGTATACTGTACGGTATGATATGGGGCACTGTATACTGTACGGTATGATATGTGGCAGTGTACACTGTACGGTATGATATGTGGCACTGTATACTGTACGGTATGATATGTGGCACTGTATACTGTACGGTATATGGGGCACTGTACACTGTACGGTATGATATGGGGCACTGTATACTGTACGGTATGATATGGGGCAGTGTATACTGTACGGTATGATATGGGGCAGTGTATACTGTACGGTATATGTGGCACTGTATACTGTACTGTATAATATGTGGCAGTGTATACTGTACTGTATAATATGTGGCAGTGTATACTGTACGGTATAATATGTGGCACTGTATACTGTACGGTATATGGGGCACTGTACACTGTACGGTATGATATGGGGCAGTGTATACTGTACGGTATAATATATGGCACTGTATACTGTACGGTATGATATGGGGCACTGTATACTGTACGGTATGATATGTGGCACTGTACACTGTACGGTATGATATGTGGCACTGTATACTGTACGGTATGATATGTGGCACTGTATACTGTACGGTATGATATGGGGCACTGTATACTGTACGGTATGATATGTGGCAGTGTACACTGTACGGTATGATATGTGGCACTGTATACTGTACGGTATGATATGTGGCACTGTATACTGTACGGTATGATATGGGGCACTGTATACTGTACGGTATGATATGTGGCAGTGTACACTGTACGGTATGATATGTGGCACTGTATACTGTACGGTATGATATGGGGCACTGTATACTGTACGGTATATGGGGCACTGTACACTGTACGGTATGATATGGGGCACTGTATACTGTACGGTATGATATGGGGCAGTGTATACTGTACGGTATGATATGGGGCAGTGTATACTGTACGGTATGATATGGGGCAGTGTATACTGTACGGTATAATATGTGGCACTGTATACTGTACTGTATAATATGTGGCAGTGTATACTGTACTGTATAATATGTGGCAGTGTATACTGTACGGTATAATATGTGGCACTGTATACTGTACGGTATATGGGGCACTGTACACTGTACGGTATGATATGGGGCAGTGTATACTGTACGGTATAATATATGGCACTGTATACTGTACGGTATGATATGGGGCACTGTATACTGTACGGTATGATATGAGGCAGTGTACACTGTACGGTATGATATGGGGCACTGTATACTGTACGGTATATGGGGCACTGTATACTGTACTGTATAATATGAGGCACTGTATACTGTACTGTGGAATGTACCGTATGTGTGTATATGGCTGTATGTATGACCCGGCCCGGTTCTCTCTCAGCTATGGATTGTGGTCGGCCGTTATATCAGACCCTCGTATCTTTCTCTTTCAGGAACAGTTCATCTTTCTCCATCATTGTGTTCATTTGATGTGGAAGAAGAAGAAGCAGCAGTTCCAGATCAGCGATGTCATCTATGAAAACGTCCACAAATCTTAGATCCACATCTAACTGGTGAGACAACTCATGGGTGTAGGGATTATGCATGTAGGGATCCACCAATGATGTGGAGCAGGACCCCCTAAGCTCCTCTCATCTCTCCAGCTACTATTCACATATGGGGCCTATAAATTAGTAGGTCACAAGCTCCCGCCACTTCCCTCCGCAATCTCTCAATAAGGGACCACCAGGACACAGCGGCAGTTGTGGGGACAGGTATATCTAGGCGACTGATGGGCTGCACGTAGCAATCCAACAACATAGAAGAGACGCCACTCTCTTCTGAGGCTTGAGAAAGCGTTTTCGCGTGGAACGGCCGGTGGCCTTGCCGCGGCGCGCATCTCCCCTGCATGTTTGGCAGTCGCCTTTATCGGTGAGTGCCGTCTCTTCTATGTTGTGGAACTATAAATGAGACTTGCCCCAGTAACAATGAGTAAATCCTCATGGGAGTGTCCACAGTGAAAAGGGGCGGGGCTTTTCATGATTTGTGGGGCTCCTCCCCCTTATTGAGGCGTGTTCTTCCTAGAGCACACATTACTACTGTCCATGTGATGGGCACACGGGTGCCTGGCTTCTTACACAACATGGGTGACCACCACGGGACACGTATAGTCCCTCATCAGCCATAAATGGAGAAACTCTCCAGGCTCGTTGTGTGTAATCTGCTGGGATAGAGATGAGATGAGAGTAGAGTAAATTAATGGACAGGATCTTTTTGAAGGAAGTGTCTTTATAGTGGAGGTTTCTTTCTCTGATGAAGGTTCCTCCTTGGGGGAAGGGTCTTCATGGGATGCAGAGGGGGTTTCTCATGGCTGACCTTGTTGGTATGTGATGATCCATGTCTGGTGTTCACCATGTGTAACAGTAAAGGTCGTGTCTTGTGGTTTTCATGCAGATGAGAACAATCCAGTCGCCTTCTCCAGCTCAGACAATAAGGCTGCCGTCCTGTGCTCAGATCCTACAAAGACCTGGCCTTAAATCTGCTGCGTCTTCTGGACTTTTCCTTCATGAACTTTTTCAGTACGGACCAAATGAAATAAAGACACTAAACAACAAGAGGAAGGAGTTGGAAGGTGGCGGAGCAGGTGCAATGTGGGAAGTCTCGCTGTCTATTGATTATACCTCATTTTCCACGCGTTGCGAGGACACCGGGCTGCATCGTAGCTCAATACCAATGCTTCTCCACCTCGTGTCCACAGCTGTGTGTCCCTTGTGAAGCACAATGTCCATGTTGTGTCCCAGGCTGGAGAGAGCAGTAAGGAGCCCCAGCATCTCAGAGACTTCACCGTTGTGTGTATTCCTTTGTGCTATGTGAGTGTATGACACGGGATGGGTCACAGGGCCGATGCCTCTGTATAACGGAGCAGGAGCAATGTATGAAGCAAATTGCACATAAAATAAAACAATGAAGAAAATGATATGTGTAGCGTAAAACTCGTGACCCATCCAGAGCCTCAGAAGGGCAAGACGCATGGATCCCAGGACTGAAGGGAGGTTGTCCCTCGTACTTCATGTATCGCAGGCAGATCATCAGTTGTCTGCTTTAGTAGCTCGACCCAACTACAAGGGAACGCGATGCTAGGAACCAACGAGAGGAAGAGGGAGGCAGTAATGAACAAGAGGGTGGATAGTGGTTTGGGGTGGGAGGATCCAACTAGTTGAGGGAGGCGGAAATTGACCAATCAGAGGTTAGGCCTAAAGGAAACCTGTCCACCTCACCGCCACCTTTAATCGTGCTCACGAGTACGTCCAGACCCTGACGTTTGACACGAATGCTCATGAAAAAGGTTCACTCCGGCACCGATAAGGCAAGTGCCATGACTAAGGGTGCGTATAGCACTTGAAATGCGCAGGCCTATACCCCACTGCATGTAATATCTGGTGATGCCATGTGGATATTTATTGTACAATCCTCGGAACTTGAAGGAAATAAAAAATTGAAGTTTTAAAGCCTTATCGGTGCCGGAGTGAACCTTTATCATGAGACTCATGGTCATTGTATAGTGGCTTTTGTCATGTTTGTGAGCAGTTTAGGTTGGCACATTCTGTAATGGCGCCAGGCAGGAGGAAATGCTCCCGAGAAGAGAGGAGAAGGTAAAGTGCATTTACCTGGCTCCCTACCAGGCTCCACACACTGAGTCCCGGGGGCAGGAATTCAACATTGGATGGACTTCTGCTGCTGCATATTTTCTGCAGCCCACCCTAACCCTCTGGCGTCAAGCGTGGGCAGCGGCTAGAAACCAGGGGAGGGACGTCTTCTTTCTATCTACCACCCATCTGTGATGTCAGAGGGAGGGACTGGACATGGGGGCTGGAAAAAAAATGCAGCAGGAGACGTCCATTCAATTTTGAACTCCTGCTCCCGGTACTCAGCGTAAGAGCTTGGCAGGGAGCCAGGTAAAACACACTAAATATAGTGAAACTAAACTACTCACTATACTATGCAATTGTCATGTTACGAGATTCTGGAACAAGCGCATGGTGAAAAATGGGGGTTGAGGTTGCCTTTAAGCTTATTAAGTTAAGGTTAAAGGAAACCTACCATGTGATTTCATGCATTATGAAGCAAACACACCTTGAGACTGCTGTAGCTGCACTGATGCAGGATCAGATCTTGGTTAATCTCTGAGCTGAGTGGTTTTGCTGAAAAAAACTATTATACCATTCAGGACCTTGGGAAAGCTGGGACAGACCGGCTTACGGAGCTTGGAACTACAAATGGCTGCTAAGTAAAGCATGACTAGTCAAGCACTAATCAACCTGAGCTGGACTGCAGGGATTAACAAACCCAAACCTTAAATCTGGTACTTGACCCTGTACCTTGACCGACCATCAACCGTTTGGCACTTGACCGTGTACCTAGACTAACCACCCAACCGTCTGGTACTTGACCGTGTACCTAGACTAACCACCCAACCGTCTGGTACTTGACCGTGTACCTAGACTAACCACCCAGCCGTCTGGTACTTGACCGTGTACCTAGACTAACCACCCAACCGTCTGGTACTTGACCGTGTACCTAGACTAACCACCCAACCGTCTGGTACTTGACCGTGTACCTAGACTAACCACCCAACCGTCTGGTACTTGACCGTGTACCTAGACTAACCACCCAACCGTCTGGTACTTGACCGTGTACCTAGACTAACCACCCAACCGTCTGGTACTTGACCGTGTACCTAGACTAACCACCCAACCGTCTGGTACTTGACCGTGTACCTAGACTAACCCCCCAACCATCTGGTACCTGACCGTGTACCTAGACTAACCACCCAACCGTCTGGTACTTGACCGTGTACCTAGACTAACCACCCAACCGTCTGGTACTTGACCGTGTACCTAGACTAACCACCCAACCGTCTTGTACTTGACCGTGTACCTAGACTAACCACCCAACCATCTGGTACTTGACCGTGTACCTAGACTAACCCCCCAACCGTCTGGTACTTGACCGTGTACCTAGACTAACCCCCCAACCGTCTGGTACTTGACCGTGTACCTAGACTAACCACCCATCAACAGAGCGGGAAACTAAATGTTTGGGTAATGTGGGAAGGCCACAGCGTTTATTAACAACCAAGACAAATTATTAAATAACGTCAGAAATTAAAACATTTCCCAACTTGCTAGGCCCGCTTGGCATCTTCAAAATCTTGAGAACCAACTTCGCCCGAAATGGCGGCTGCGGCCTTGCAGCCGGCATGTGGGCATCTTCCAGCGCCTTAGGGCCTGTGTAACTTCCGCCTTCGCTGTGACAACTGTAGGAAAACAGAAGGAAACAGCCAGAACCAAGGAAAGAAAAGCTGAAAAGAAATAATTCAGAGGGCAGGGTGGGAGGGAGACTTCTCGCCTCTTCGGTCCAGGGGGCAGAAGGAAAGAGCCCCCCCCCCCACGTGCTCTCGGAGTTTATAAAACCACCGGGCGGGTCCTTACCCGCCCCCAAACACCACCTCCTGTGACCTCACGCTGGAGGAGTAAAGGGGCAAGCCCCACCAGCCTACCAGAAGGCCTGAAACCACCCCCTCAGCCCCTTCGCTATTTGCTTTGTGGCTTGTTAGATCACTCATACACAGCAGCTGGGGGATGGTGCAGCAATTGATTATTCTGTATGGCAGGAAGAAAACTGCAGGAGATGATGATGCAATCAGAGAGAAACTCTCCTGCTATGAGAAGCGGCAGAGCAAGCGGCAGAGCAGCCACAGAGCTTCATTATCATAATGTTACATCTGTTTTATCAGCAAAACCACTCCGCTCAGAGATTAACCAAGATATGACCCTGCATCAGTGCAGCTACAGCCGTCTCAAGGTATGTTTGCTTCATAATGCATCACATCACATGGTAGGTTTCCTTTAAGCTTAGAGTGGGCTAGGCTAAAGTTTCTTTAATAATTTGGTAAGTGGCCTCTTATAAAGGTTGAACAAGAAATTTTGCCTATAAGACTAATGGATGTGAAAAGATAAGGGGTAATATAGCGACAAACGGGAACCATGAAGATCTATCATCTCCTGGATTTCACGTGCACGAGCCTGGTATGTTATCTACTATGAGAAAAGGCCTTTTAATGGCAGAATTGGCTAGCAGCTATGGGAGGAGGCATGACTAAGTGAGGAAAGCAGCAGGATTTTTGATGGACTGAACCATCTCCTGTGAGATTGAGGGGACATGACTGATGGAGGAAAGTAGCAGTAAAGTAGCAGGATTATCAATCTTATTCTAAGTTGTCTGCTGTGAGATAAGAAGCTGAGAGAGGAAAGAGCAACACGACTTCACCAAACTGAACTTTCTGCTGTGAAATATTGTTAAAGATCTTTATCTAGGGCTCATATAGCCCTTCTACAATTGTAAGGTGATTGCCAAATTTCTGGATCTTTGTTCCAGGTGCTGAGATAACGGACACAGAATAGACACAGACACCTGGTCATGAGCTGTACTCAAATCACTTTTTATTTCAAGCAGGAATTTATCTATATTGGAACAGAAGAAACCTTGCAGAGGCCATGAAAGGTGATAAAATACTGAAATGCTATAGGTTAGCTTGAATATACCAGAAACTCCCCTTTAAGCCATTTTCCCAAATGAATTTCATGTATAGTTTTTACTGGAATAATATTAGACATTTAGTATTAAACTTCTCTTTCCCTCTGTCTTTGTGTTAGCTCTGTATATGTCACAACATGCAGAAAAGCTGCAGAAAAAGACAAGGTAGCGAGGACAAAGTATTTTCTAAACAGTTTACTCAAAATGAAGTTTAAATCATGACATGGCTGACAGTGGACAACATGGCCCCCGGCTAAGACCAGATGGCCTCTGGTTGGACAAAATGGCATCTGGAGAGAAATATGATAGCTCTCACAATATGAGGAAGCATGACCACTTTCCTCCCTCAGCCATGGCCCCTCTTTGCTCACTGCAGACAACTCATTTTTATATAAAAAATCCTACTACTTTTCTCTTCCAGCCATGCCCACTCCTATCTCACAGCATGCAGGTCAGTCTGGTATTGAAAGTACTGCTACTTGCCAATCTCAACCATGCCTCCTCCTATCTCACAGCAGACAGCTCAGTCTTACTGCAAACTGATGATTGGAGATGGTCAAGGAAAGAAAGTAACAAGTCTTTTGACATCAGACTGAGCCGCCTGCTGTGACATAGGAGGCGGCATGGCTGAGGGAAAAACCACATATTCTGTGGGATGGAGTGGCCAGGGTTGATGGAAAAAGTAGCAGGACATGTAACATAATACACTGATCTGCTGTGCAGTAGGCGTGAGAATTGCTGTGGGAGGAAAGAAGCAGTCATTTCTATATGGGGCACAGTCCTTCTATAGGATGGGGCACAGCTGAGGAAGGACAGGAGCAGAAACATTGATATTAGTCTGCGTTTGTCTGCTGTGAGATAAAAGGGGTTTGGCTAAGGGAGGAAAATAAAGACTTGATATCAGAAAATGCTGAGCCAGGAGGGGTAAGACTGATGGAGGAAAGCAGCAGGACTGAGCTGTGAGATGGGCAAGGGAATGACTGATGGAGGGAAGAAGCAGGACTGAGCTGTGAGCCAGGAGGGGTAAGACTGATGGAGGAAAGCAGCAGGACTGAGCTGTGAGCCAGGAGGGGTAAGACTGATGGAGGAAAGCAGCAGGACTGAGCTGTGAGCCAGGAGGGGTAAGACTGATGGAGGAAAGCAGCAAGACTGAGCTGTGAGCAAGGAGGGGTAAGACTGATGGAGGGAAGCAGCAGGACTGAGCTGTGTGCCAGGAGGGGTAAGACTGATGGAGGGAAGCAGCAGGACTGAGCTGTGAGCCAGGAGGGGTAAGACTGATGGAGGAAAGCAGCAAGACTGAGCTGTGAACCAGGAGGGGTAAGACTGATGGAGGAAAGTAGCAAGACTGAGCTGTGAGCCAGGAGGGGTGTGACTGATGGAGGAAAGTAGCAAGACTGAGCTGTGAGCCAGGAGGGGTAAGACTGATGGAGGAAAGCAGCAGGACTGAGCTGTGAGCCAGGAGGGGTGTGACTGATGGAGGAAAGCAGCGGGACTGAGCTGTGAGCCAGGAGAGGTATGACTGATGGAGGAAAGCAGCAGGACTGAGCTGTGAGCCAGGAGAGGTATGACTGATGGAGGAAAGCAGCAGGACTGAGCTGTGAGCCAGGAGAGGTATGACTGATGGAGGAAAGCAGCAGGACTGAGCTGTGAAATGGGAGGGGTATGACTGATGTAGGAAAGCAGCAGGACTGAGCTGTGAAATGGGAGGGGTGAGACTGATGGAGGAAAGCAGCAGGACTGAGCTGTGAGATGGTCAAGGGAATGACTGATGGAGGAAAGCAGCAGGACTGAGCTGTGAAATGGGCAAAGGAATGACTGATGGAGAAAAGCAGCAGGACTAAACTGTGAAATGGGAGGGGTATGACTGATGGAGGAAAGCAGCAGGACTGAGCTGTGAGCCAGGAGGGGTAAGACTGATGGAGGAAAGTATCAGGACCGAGCTGTGAGCCAGGAGGGGTAAGACTGATGGAGGGAAGTAGCAGGACTGAGCTGTGAGATGGGCAAGGGAATGACTGATGGAGGGAAGAAGCAGGACTGAGCTGTGAGCCAGGAGAGGTAAGACTGATGGAGGAAAGCAGCAAGACTGAGCTGTGAGCCAGGAGGGGTAAGACTGATGGAGGGAAGTAGCAGGACTGAGCTGTGAGATGGGCAAGGGAATTACTGATGGAGGGAACAAGCAGGACTGAGCTGTGAGCCAGGAGAGGTAAGACTGAGCTGTGAAATGGGAGGGGTATGACTGATGGAGGGAAGAAGCAGGACTGAGCTGTGAGCCAGGAGGGGTAAGACTGATGGAGGAAAGCAGCAAGACTGAGCTGTGAAATGGGAGGGGTATGACTGATGGAGGAAAGCAGCAGGACTGAGCTGTGAAATGGGAGGGGTGAGACTGATGGAGGAAAGCAGCAGGACTGAGCTGTGAAATGGGAGGGGTAAGACTGATGGAGGAAAGCAGTAGGACAGCTGTGAGATGGGCAAGGGAATGACTGGTGGAGGAAAGCAGCAGGACTGAGCTGTGAGCCAGAAGGGGTAAGACTGATCGAGGATAGTAGCAGGACTGAGCTGTGAGATGGACAAGGGAATGACTGATGGAGGAAAGCAGCGGGACTGAGCTGTGAAATGGGAGGGGTATGACTGATGGAGGAAAGCAGCAGGACTGAGCTGCATACTATGAGATGGAAGGGGCACAGCTGAGGGAGGAAAGTATTTTATATTACACTGAGCTGTATGCTGTGAGATGGAAGGGGGCACGTCTGAGGGAGGAAAGTATTTCTATATTACACAGAGCTTAATACTGTGAGACGGAAGGGGGCACGTCTGAGGGAGGAAAGTATTTCTATATTACACAGAGCTTTATACTGTGAGATGGAAGGAGGCACTGCTGACTGAGGAAAGTATTTCCATATTACACTGAGCTGTATACTGTGAGATGGAAGGGGCATGGCTGAAGGAGGAAAGTATTTCTATATTACACTGAGCTGTATACTGTGAGATGGAAGGGGCACAGCTGAGGGAGGAAAGTATTTTATATTACACCACGCTGTATACTGTGAGATGGAAGGGGCACGGCTGAGGGAGGAAAGTATTTTATATTATACGGAGCTGTACACTATGAGATGGAAGGGGCACGGCTGAGGGAGGAAAGTATTTCTATATTACACTGAGCTGTATACTGTGAGATGGAAGGGGCACAGCTGAGGGAAGAAAGTATTTTATATTACAGCGCGCTGTATACTGTGAGATGGAAGTAGCACGGCTGAAGGAGGAAAGTATTTTATATTACAGCGCGCTGTATACTGTGAGATGGAAGTAGCACGGCTGAAGGAGGAAAGTATTTTATATTACACGCAGCTGTATACTGTGAGATGGAAGGGGCACGGCTGATGGATGAAAGTATTTCTATATTACACTTAGTTATATACTGTGAGATGATAGGGGCACGACTGAGGAAGGAAAATATTTCTATATTACATTAAGCTGTATCCTGTGAGATGGAAGTAGCACGGCTGATGGAGGAAAGTATTCTATATTACACTGAGATGTATACTGTAAGATGGAAGGAGGCACGGCTAAGAGAGGAAAGTATTTTATATTACTCTGAGCTGTATACTGTGAGATGGAAGTAGCACGGCTGAAGGAGGAAAGTATTTTATATTACACTGAGCTGTATACTGTGAGATGGAAGGGGCACAGCTGATGGATGAAAGTATTTCTATATTACACTGAGCTGTATACTGTGAGATGCAAGGGGCACGGCTGATGGATGGAAGTATTTCTATATTACACTTAGTTATATACTGTGAGATGAAAGGGGCATGACTGAGGAAGGAAAATAATTCTATATTACATTGAGCTGTATACTGTGAGATGGAAGTAGCACAGCTGATGGAGGAAAGTATTTCTATATTACATGGAGCTGTATACTGTGAGATGGAAGGGGCACGGCTGAAGGAGGAAAGTATTTTATATTACACTGAGCTGTATACTGTGAGATGGAAGGAGGCACGGCTGAGGGAGGAAAGTATTTTATGTTATACTGAGCTGTATACTGTGAGATGAAAGGGGCACGGCTGAGGGAGAAAAGTATTTTATATTATACTGAGCTGTATACTGTGAGATGGAAGGGGCACGGCTGAGGGAGGAAAGTATTTTATGTTATACTGAGCTGTATACTGTGAGATGAAAGGGGCACGGCTATGGGAGGAAAGTATTTTATATTATACTGAGCTGTATACTGTGAGATGGAAGGGGCACGACTGAGGGAGGAAAGTATTTCTATATTACACGGAACTGTATACTGTGAGATGGAAGTAGCACGGCTGAAGGAGGAATGTATTTTATATTACACTGAGCTGTATACTGTGAGATGGAAGGGGGGACGGCTAAAGGAGGAAAGTATTTCATATCACACGGAGCTGTATACTGTGAGATGGAAGGGAAACGGCTGAGGGAAGAAAGTATTTTATATTACACCGAGCTGTATACTGTGAGATAGAAGTGGCACAGCTGAGGGAGGAAAGTATTACTATATTACACTAAACTGTATACTGTGAGATGAAAGTAGCACGGCTGACTGAGGAAAGTATTTCCATATTACATGGAACTGTATACTGTGAGATGGAAGGGGCACGGCTGAGGAAGGAAAGTATTTTATATTACACGGAGCTGTATACTGTGAGATGAAAGTAGCACGGCTAACTGAGGAAAGTATTTCCATATTGCATGGAGCTGTATACTGTGAGATGGAAGGGGCACAGCTGAGGGAGGAAAGTATTTTATATTACACGGAGCTGTATACTGTGAGATGGAAGGGGCATGGCTGAGGAAGGAAAGTATTTTATATTACACCGTGCTGTGTACTGTGAGATGAAAGGGGCACGGCTGAGGGAGGAATGTATTTTATATTATACTGAGTTGTATACTGTGAGATGGAAAGGGCACAGCTGAGGGAGGAAAGTATTTTATATTACACTGAGCTGTATACTGTGAGATGGAAGGGGCACAGCTGAGGGAGGAAAGTATTTCTATATTACACTTAGTTATATACTGTGAGATGAAAGGGGCACGAATGAGGAAGGAAAATCTTTCTATATTACATTGAACTGTATACTGTGAGATGGAAGGGGCATGACTGAGGGAGGAAAGTATTTTATATTATATTGAGCTGTACACTGTGAGATGGAAGGGGCACGGCTGAGGAAGGAAAGTATTTTATATTACACCGAGCTGTATACTGTGAGATGGAAGGAGGCACGGCTGAGGGAGGAAAGTATTTTATGTTATTCTGAGCTGTATACTGTGAGATGAAAGGGGCACGGCTGAGGGAGGAAAGTATTTTATATTATACTGAGCTGTATACTGTGAGATGGAAGGGGCACAGCTGAGGGAGGAAAGTATTTTATATTATACTGAGCTGTATACTGTGAGATGGAAGGGGCACGACTGACTGAGGAAAGTATTTTATATTACACCGAGCTGTATACTGTGAGATGGAAGTAGCACGGCTGACTGAGGAAAGTATTTCCATATTACACGGAGCTGTATACTGTGAGATGAAAGGGGCACGGCTGATGTAGGAAAGTATTTCTATATTACACGGAGCTGTATACTGTGAGATGGAAGGGGCATGGCTGAAGGAGGAAAGTATTTCTATATTACACTGAGCTGTATACTGTGAGATGGAAGGGGCACAGCTGAGGGAGGAAAGTATTTTATATTACACCACGCTGTATACTGTGAGATGGAAGGGGCACGGCTGAGGGAGGAAAGTATTTTATATTATACGGAGCTGTACACTATGAGATGGAAGGGGCACGGCTGAGGGAGGAAAGTATTTCTATATTACACTGAGCTGTATACTGTGAGATGGAAGGGGCACAGCTGAGGGAAGAAAGTATTTTATATTACAGCGCGCTGTATACTGTGAGATGGAAGTAGCACGGCTGAAGGAGGAAAGTATTTTATATTACACGCAGCTGTATACTGTGAGATGGAAGGGGCACGGCTGATGGATGAAAGTATTTCTATATTACACTTAGTTATATACTGTGAGATGATAGGGGCACGACTGAGGAAGGAAAATATTTCTATATTACATTAAGCTGTATCCTGTGAGATGGAAGTAGCACGGCTGATGGAGGAAAGTATTCTATATTACACTGAGATTATACTGTAAGATGGAAGGAGGCACGGCTAAGAGAGGAAAGTATTTTATATTACTCTGAGCTGTATACTGTGAGATGGAAGTAGCACGGCTGAAGGAGGAAAGTATTTTATATTACACTGAGCTGTATACTGTGAGATGGAAGGGGCACAGCTGATGGATGAAAGTATTTCTATATTACACTGAGCTGTATACTGTGAGATGCAAGGGGCACGGCTGATGGATGGAAGTATTTCTATATTACACTTAGTTATATACTGTGAGATGAAAAGGGCATGACTGAGGAAGGAAAATAATTCTATATTACATTGAGTTGTATACTGTGAGATGGAAGTAGCACAGCTGATGGAGGAAAGTATTTCTATATTACATGGAGCTGTATATTGTGAGATGGAAGGGGCACGGCTGAAGGAGGAAAGTATTTTATATTACACGGAGCTGTATACTGTGAGATGGAAGGGGCACGGCTGAGGAAGGAAATATTTCTATATTACACTGAGCTGTTTACTGTGAGATGGAAGGAGGCACAGCTGAGGGAGGAAAGTATTTTATATTACACGCAGCTGTATACTGTGAGATGGAAGGGGCACGGCTGAGGAAGGAAAGTATTTTATATTACACCGAGCTGTATACTGTGAGATGGAAGGAGGCACGGCTGAGGGAGGAAAGTATTTTATGTTATACTGAGCTGTACACTGTGAGATGAAAGGGGCACGGCTGAGGGAGGAAAGTATTTTATATTATACTGAGCTGTATACTGTGAGATGGAAGGGGCACGGCTGAGGGAGGAAAGTATTTTATGTTATACTGAGCTGTATACTGTGAGATGAAAGGGGCACGGCTATGGGAGGAAAGTATTTTATATTATACTGAGCTGTATACTGTGAGATGGAAGGGGCACGACTGAGGGAGGAAAGTATTTCTATATTACACGGAACTGTATACTGTGAGATGGAAGTAGCACGGCTGAAGGAGGAATGTATTTTATATTACACTGAGCTGTATACTGTGAGATGGAAGGGGGGACGGCTGAAGGAGTAAAGTATTTTATATCACACAGAGCTGTATACGGTGAGATGGAAGGGGCACGGCTGAGGGAGGAAAGTATTTTATATTACACCGAGCTGTATACTGTGAGATAGAAGTGGCACAGCTGAGGGAGGAAAGTATTACTATATTACACTAAACTGTATACTGTGAGATGAAAGTAGCACGGCTGACTGAGGAAAGTATTTCCATATTACATGGAGCTGTATACTGTGAGATGGAAGGGGCACGGCTGAGGAAGGAAAGTATTTTATATTACACCGTGCTGTATACTGTGAGATGAAAGGGGCACGGCTGAGGGAGGAATGTATTTTATATTATACTGAGTTGTATACTGTGAGATGGAAAGGGCACAGCTGAGGGAGGAAAGTATTTTATATTACACTGAGCTGTATACTGTGAGATGGAAGGGGCACAGCTGAGGGAGGAAAGTATTTCTATATTACACTTAGTTATATACTGTGAGATGAAAGGGGCACGAATGAGGAAGGAAAATCTTTCTATATTACATTGAACTGTATACTGTGAGATGGAAGGGGCATGACTGAGGGAGGAAAGTATTTTATATTATACTGAGCTGTACACTGTGAGATGGAAGGGGCACGGCTGAGGAAGGAAAGTATTTTATATTACACCGAGCTGTATACTGTGAGATGGAAGGAGGCACGGCTGAGGGAGGAAAGTATTTTATATTATACTGAGCTGTATACTGTGAGATGGAAGGGGCACAGCTGAGGGAGGAAAGTATTTTATATTACACCGAGCTGTATACTGTGAGATGGAAGTAGCACGGCTGACTGAGGAAAGTATTTCCATATTACACGGAGCTGTATACTGTGAGATCGAAGGGGCACGGCTGAGGAAGGAAAGTATTTTATATTACACCGTGCTGTGTACTGTGAGATGGAAGGGGCACGGCTGAGGGAGGAATGTATTTTATATTATACTGAGCTGTATACTGTGAGATGGAAGGGGCACGACTGAGGAAGGAAAATATTTCTATATTACACGGAGCTGTATACTGTGAGATAGAAGGGGCACGTCTGAGGGAGGAAAGTATTTCTATATTACACGGAACTGTATACTGTGAGATGGAAGTAGCACAGCTGACTGAGGAAAGTATTTCCATATTACACGGAGCTGTATACTGTGAGATGGAAGGGGCATGGCTGAGGAAGGAAAGTATTTTATATTACACCGTGCTGTATACTGTGAGATGAAAGGGGCACGACTGAGGAAGGAAAATCTTTCTATATTACATTGAGCTGTATACTGTGAGATGGAAGGGGGGACGGCTGAAGGAGGAAAGTATTTCTATATTACACGGAGCTGTATACTGTGAGATGGAAGGGGCACGGCTGATGGAGGAAAGTATTCTATATTACACTGAGCTGTATACTGTGAGATGGAAGGAGGCACGGCTATAGGAGGAAAGTATTTTATATTACACTGCGCTGTATACTGTGAGATGGAAGGGGCACAGCTGAGGGAGGAAAGTATTTCCATATTACACTAAGCTGTATACTGTGAGATGGAAGGGGCATGGCTGAAGGAGGAAAGTATTTCTATATTACACTGAGCTGTATACTGTGAGATGGAAGGGGGCATAGCTGAGGGAGGAAAGTATTTTATATTACACCGAGCTGTATACTGTGAGATGGAAGGGGCACAGCTGAGGGAGGAAAGTATTTTATAATGCACCTCGCTGTATACTGTGAGATGGAAGGGGCACGGCTGAGGGAGGAATGTATTTTATATTATACTGAGCTGTACACTATGAGATGGAAGGAGGCACGGCTGAGGGAGGAAAGTATTTTATATTACACTGAGCTGTATACTGTGAGATGGAAGGGGCACGGCTGAGGGAGGAAAGTATTTCTATATTACACTTAGTTATATACTGTGAGATGAAAGGGGCATGACTGAGGAAGGAAAATCTTTCTATATTACATTGATTTGTATACTGTGAGATGGAAGGGGCACGACTGAGGGAGGAAAGTATTTTATGTTATACTGAGTTGTACACTGTGAGATGGAAGGGGCACGGCTGAGGGAGGAAAGTATTTCTATATTACACTGAGCTGTATACTGTGAGATGGAAGGGGCACGGCTGAGGAAGGAAAGTATTTTATATTACACCTTGCTGTATAGTGTGAGATGGAAGGAGGCACGGCTGAGGGAGGAAAGTATTTTATGTTATACTGAGCTGTATACTGTGAGATGAAAGGGGCACGCTGAGGGCGGAAAGTATTTTATATTATACTGAGCTGTATACTGTGAGATGGAAGGGGCACAGCTGAGGGAGGAAAGTATTTTATATTACACCGAGCTGTATACTGTGAGATGGAAGTAGCACGGCTGACTGAGGAAAGTATTTCCATATTACACGGAGCTGTATACTGTGAGATGGAAGGGGCACGGCTGAGGAAGGAAAGTATTTTATATTACACCGTGCTGTGTACTGTGAGATGGAAGGGGCACGGCTGAGGGAGGAATGTATTTTATATTATACTGAGCTGTATATTGTGAGATGAAAGGGGCACGACTTAGGAAGGAAAATCTTTCCATATTACATTGAGCTGTATACTGTGAGATGGAAGGGGGGACGGCTGAAGGAGGAAAGTATTTCTATATTACACAGAGCTGTATACTGTGAGATGGAAGGGGCACGGCTGATGGAGGAAAGTATTCTATATTACACTGAGCTGTATACTGTGAGATGGAAGGAGGCACGGCTATGGGAGGAAAGTATTTTATATTACACTGCGCTGTATACTGTGAGATGGAAGGGGCACAGCTGAGGGAGGAAAGTATTTCCATATTACACTAAGCTGTATACTGTGAGATGGAAGGGGCATGGCTGAAGGAGGAAAGTATTTCTATATTACACTGAGCTGTATACTGTGAGATGGAAGGGGGCATAGCTGAGGGAGGAAAGTATTTTATATTACACCGAGCTGTATACTGTGAGATGGAAGGGGCACAGCTGAGGGAGGAAAGTATTTTATATTGCACCGCGCTGTATACTGTGAGATGGAAGGGGCACGGCTGAGGGAGGAATGTATTTTTTATTATACTGAGCTGTACACTATGAGATGGAATGAGGCACGGCTGAGGGAGGAAAGTACTTTATATTACACTGAGCTGTATACTGTGAGATGGAAGGGGCACAGCTGAGGGAGGAAAGTATTTCTATATTACACTTAGTTATATACTGTGAGATGAAAGGGGCATGACTGAGGAAGGAAAATCTTTCTATATTACATTGAACTGTATACTGTGAGATGGAAGGGGCACGACTGAGGGAGGAAAGTATTTTATGTTATACTGAGTTGTACACTGTGAGATGGAAGGGGCACGGCTGAGGGAGGAAAGTATTTCTATATTACACTGAGCTGTATACTGTGAGATGGAAGGGGCACGGCTGAGGAAGGAAAGTATTTTATATTACACCTTGCTGTATACTGTGAGATGGAAGGAGGCACGGCTGAGGGAGGAAAGTATTTTATGTTATACTGAGCTGTATACTGTGAGATGAAAGGGGCACGCTGAGGGAGGAAAGTATTTTATATTATACTGAGCTGTATACTGTGAGATGGAAGGGGCACAGCTGAGGGAGGAAAGTTTTTTATATTACACCGAGCTGTATACTGTGAGATGGAAGTAGCACGGCTGACTGAGGAAAGTATTTCCATATTACACGGAGCTGTATACTGTGAGATGGAAGGGGCACGGCTGAGGAAGGAAAGTATTTTATATTACACCGTGCTGTGTACTGTGAGATGGAAGGGGCACGGCTGAGGGAGGAATGTATTTTATATTATACTAAGCTGTATACTGTGAGATGGAAGGGGCACGACTGAGGAAGGAAAATATTTCTATATTACACGGAGCTGTATACTGTGAGATGGAAGGGGCACGTTTGACTGAGGAAAGTATTTCTATATTACACGGAACTGTATACTGTGAGATGGAAGTAGCACGGCTGACTGAGGAAAGTATTTCCATATTACACGGAGCTGTATACTGTGAGATGGAAGGGGCATGGCTGAGGAAGGAAAGTATTTTATATTACACCGTGCTGTATACTGTGAGATGGAAGCGCCATGGCTGAGGGAGGAATGTATTTTATATTATACTGAGCTGTATATTGTGAGATGAAAGGGGCACGACTTAGGAAGGAAAATCTTTCTATATTACATTGAGCTGTATACTGTGAGATGGAAGGGGGGACGGCTGAAGGAGGAAAGTATTTCTATATTACACAGAGCTGTATACTGTGAGATGGAAGGGGCACGGCTGATGGAGGAAAGTATTCTATATTACACTGAGCTGTATACTGTAAGATGGAAGGAGGCACAGCTAAGGGAGGAAAGTATTTAATATTACTCTGAGCTGTATATTGTGAGATGGAAGGGGCACAGCTGATGGAGGAAAGTAATCTATATTACACTGAGCTGTATACTGTGAGATGGAAGGAGGCACGGCTATGGGAGGAAAGTATTTTATATTACACCGAGCTGTATACTGTGAGATGGAAGGGGCACAGCTGAGGGAGGAAAGTATTTCCATATTACACTGAGCTGTATACTGTGAGATGGAAGCGGCATGGCTGAAGGAGGAAAGTATTTCTATATTACACTGAGCTGTATACTGTGAGATGGAAGGGGGCATAGCTGAGGGAGGAAAGTATTTTATATTGCACCCAGCTGTATACTGTGAGATGAAAGGGGCACGGCTGAGGGAGGAATGTATTTTATATTATACTGAGCTGTATACTGTGAGATGGAAGGGGCACAGCTGAGGGAGGAAAGTATTTTATATTACACTGAGCTGTATACTGTGAGATGGAAGGGGCACAGCTGAGGGAATAAAGTATTTCTATATTACACTTAGTTATATACTGTGAGATGAAAGGGGCACGACTGAGGAAGGAACATCTTTCTATATTACATTGAACTGTATACTGTGTGATGGAAGGGGCACGACTGAGGGAGGAAAGTATTTTATATTATACTGAGCTGTACACTGTGAGATGGAAGGGGCACGACTGAGGGAGGAAAGTATTTCTATATTACACTGAGCTGTATACTGTGAGATGGAAGGGGCACGGCTGAGGAAGGAATGTATTTTATATTACACCTTGCTGTATACTGTGAGATGGAAGGAGGCACGGCTGAGGGAGGAAAGTATTTTATGTTATACTGAGCTGTATACTGTGAGATGAAAGGGGCACGGCTGAGGGAGGAAAGTATTTTATATTATACTGAGCTGTATACTGTGAGATGGAAGGGGCACAGCTGATGGAGGAAAGTAATTTATATTACACTGAGCTGTATACTGTGAGATGGAAGGAGGCACGGCTGAAGGAGGAAAGTATTTTATATTACACCGAGCTGTATACTGTGAGATGGAAGGGGCACAGCTGAGGGAGGAAAGTATTTCCATATTACACTGAGCTGTATACTGTGAGATGGAAGGGGCATGGCTGAAGGAGGAAAGTATTTCTATATTACACTGAGCTGTATACTGTGAGATGGAAGGGGCACGGCTGAGGGAGGAATGTATTTTATATTATACTGAGCTGTATACTGTGAGATGGAAGGGGCACAACTGAGGGAGGAAAGTATTTTATATTACACTGAGCTGTATACTGTGAGATGGAAGGGGCACGGCTGATGGAGGAAAGTATTCTATATTACACTGAGCTGTATACTGTGAGATGAAAGGGGCACGACTGAGGAAGAAAAATCTTTCTATATTATATTGAGCTGTATACTGTGAGATGGAAGGGGCACGGCTGAGGGAGGAAAGTATTTTATATTATACTAAACTGTACACTGTGAGATGGAAGGGGCACGGCTGAGGGAGGAAAGTATTTCTATATTACACTGAGCTGTATACTGTGAGATGGAAGGTGCACGGCTGAGGAAGGAAAGTATTTTATATTACACTGAGCTGTATACTGTGAGATGGAAGGAGGCACCGCTGAGGGAGGAAAGTATTTTATGTTATACTGAGCTGTATACTGTGAGATAAAAGGGGCACGGCTGAGGGAGGAAAGTATTTTATATTACTCTGAGCTGTATACTGTGAGATGGAAGGGGCACGTCTGAGGGAGGAAAGTATTTCTATATTACACGGAACTGTATACTGTGAGATGGAAGTAGCACGGCTGAGGGAGGAAAGTATTTTATATTACACGGAGCTGTATACTGTGAGATGGAAGGGGCACGGCTGAGGAAGGAAAGTATTTTATATTACACCGTGCTGTATACTGTGAGATGGGAGGGGCACGGCTGAGGGAGAAATGTATTTTATATTACACGGAGCTGTATACTGTGAGATGAAAGGGGCATGACTGAGGAAGAAAAATCTTTCTATATTACATTGAGCTGTATACTGTGAGATAGAAGGGGGGACGGCTGAAGGAGGAAAGTATTTCTATATTACACAGAGCTGTATACTGTAAGATTGAAGGAGGCACGGCTAAGGGAGGAAAGTATTTAATATTACTCTGAGCTGTATACTGTGAGATGGAAGGGGCACAGCTGATGGAGGAAAGTAATCTATATTACACTGAGCTGTATGCTGTGAGATGGAAGGAGGCACGGCTATGGGAGGAAAGTATTTTATATTACACCGAGCTGTATACTGTGAGATGGAAGGGGCACAGCTGAGGGAGGAAAGCATTTCCATATTACACTGAGCTGTATACTGTGAGATGGAAGGGGCATGGCTGAAGGAGGAAAGTATTTCTATATTACACCGAGCTGTATACTGTGAGACGGAAGGGGGCATAGCTGAGGGAGGAAAGTATTTTAGATTACACCGAGCTGTATACTGTTAGATGCAAGGGGCACAGCTGAGGGAGGAAAGTATTTTATATTATTCTGAGCTGTACACTGTGAGATGGAAGGGGCACGGCTGAGGGAGGAAAGAAATTTCTATATTACACGGAGCTGTATACTGTGAGATGGAAGTAGCACGGCTGAAGGAGGAAAGTCTTTTATATTACACCAAGCTGTATACTGTGAGGTGGAAGGGGCACAGCTGAGGCAGGAAAGTATTTTATATTACAATGAGCTGTATACTGTGAGATGAAAGGGGCACGACTGAGGAAGGAAAATATTTCTATATTACAGGGAGCTATATACTGTGAGATGGAAGGGGCACGTCTGAGGGAGGAAAGTATTTCTATATTACACGGAACTGTATACTGTGAGATGGAAGTAGCACGGCTGAAGGAGTTATGTATTTTATATTACACTGAGCTGTATACTGTGAGATGGAAGGGGGGACGGCTGAAGGAGGAAAGTATTTTATATCACACGGAGCTGTATACGGTGAGATGGAAGGGGCACGGCTGAGGGAGGAAAGTATTTTATATTACACCGAGCTGTATACTGTGAGATAGAAGTGGCACAGCTGAGGGAGGAAAGCATTACTATTTTACACTAAACTGTATACTGTGAGATGAAAGTAGCACGGCTGACTGAGGAAAGTATTTCCATATTACACTGAGCTGTATACTGTGAGATGGAAGGGGCATGGCTGAGGGAGGAATGTATTTTATATTATACTGAGCTGTATACTGTGAGATGGAAGGGGCACGACTGAGGAAGGAAAATATTTCTATATTACAGGGAGCTGTATACTGTGAGATGGAAGTAGCACGGCTGAAGAAGGAATGTATTTTATATTACTATGAGCTGTATACTGTGAGATGGAAGGAACACAGCTCAGGGAGGAATGTATTTCTATATTACACTGAGCTGTATACTGTGAGATGGAAGGGGCAAGGCTGAGGGAGGAATGTATTTTATATTATACTGAGCTGTATACTGTGAGATGAAAGGGGCACGACTGAGGAAGGAAAATCTTTCTATATTACATTGAGCTGTATACTGTGAGATGGAAGGGGGGGTGGCTGAAGGAGGAAAGTATTTCTATATTACACAGAGCTGTATACTGTGAGATGGAAGGGGCAAGGCTGAGGGAGGAATGTATTTTATATTATACTGAGCTGTATACTGTGAGATGAAAGGGGCACGACTGAGGAAGGAAAATCTTTCTATATTACATTGAGCTGTATACTGTGAGATGGAAGGGGCACGGCTGATGGAGGAAAGTATTCTATATTACACTGAGCTGTATACTGTAAGATGGAAGGAGGCACGGCTAAGGGAGGAGAGTATTTAATATTACTCTGAGCTGTATTCTGTGAGATGGAAGGGGCACAGCTGATGGAGGAAAGTAATCTATATTACACTGAGCTGTATACTGTGAGATGGAAGGAGGCACGGCTATGGGAGGAAAGTATTTCCATATTACACTGAGCTGTATACTGTGAGATTTTAGGGGCATGGCTGAAGGAGGAAAGTATTTCTATATTACACCGAGCTGTATACTGTGAGATGGAAGGGGCACAGCTGAGGGAGGAAAGTATTTTATTTTGCACCGCGCTGTATACTGTGAGATGGAAGGGACACGCCTGAGGGAGGAAAGTATTTTATATTATACTGAGATGTACACTGTGAGATGGAAGGGGCACGGCTGAGGGAGGAAAGCATTTCTATATTACACTGAGCTGTATACTGTGAGATGGAAGTAGCACGGCTGAAGGAGGAAAGTATTTTATATTACACGCAGCTGTATACTGTGAGATGGAAGGGGCACAGCTGAGGGAGGAAAGTATTTTATATTACACCGAGCTGTATACTGTGAGATGGAAGGGGCACAGCTGAGGGAGGAAAGTATTTTATATTACACCGAGCTGTATACTGTGAGATGGAAGGGGCACAGCTGTGGGAGGAAAGTATTTTATATTACACCGAGCTGTATACTGTGAGATGGAAGTAGCACGGCTGAAGGAGGAAAGTATTTTATATTACACTGAGCTTTATACTGTGAGATGGAAGGGGGGAAAGCTGAAGGAGGAAAGTATTTTATATTACACGGAGTTGTATACTGTGAGATGGAAGGGGAACGGCTGAGGGAGGAAAGTATTTCTATATTACACTGAGCTGTATACTGTGAGATGAAAGGAGGCATGGCTGAGGAAGGAAAGTATTTTATATTACACCGAGCTGTATACTGTGAGATGGAAGGGGGCATGGCTGAGGAAGGAAAGTATTTTATATTACACTGAGCTGTATTCTGTGAGATGGAAGGGGCATGTCTGATAGAGGAAAGTATTTCTATATTACACTTAGTTATATACTGTGAGATGAAAGGGGCACGGCTGAGGAAGGAAAGTATTTTATATTACACCGAGCTGTATACTGTGAGATGGAAGGGGCACGGCTGAGAAACGAAAGTATTTTATATTATACTGAGCTGTATACTGTGAGATGGAAGGGGCACGTCTGAGGGAGGAAAGTATTTCTATATTACACGGAGCTGTATACCGTGAGATAGAAGGGGCACGGCTGAAGGAGGAAAGTATTTTGTATTACATGGAGCTGTATACTGTGAGATGGAAGGGGCATGGCTGATGGATGAAAGTATTGTATATTACTCTGAGCTGTATACTGTGAGATGGAAGGGGCACAGCTGACTGAGGAAAGTATTTTATATTATACTGAGCTGCATACTGTGAGATGAAAGGGGCACGACTGAGGAAGGAAAATCTTTCTATATTACATTGAGCTGTATACTGTGAGATGAAAGGGGGGTGACGGCTGAAGGAGGAAAGTATTTCTATATTGCACGGAGCTGTATACTGTGAGATGGAAGGGGCACGGCTGATGGAGGAAAGTATTCTATATTACACTAAGCTGTATACTGTAAGATGGAAGGATGCACGGCTAAGGGAGGAAAGTATTTAATATTACTCTGAGCTGTATACTGTGAGATGAAAGGGGCACGGCTGATGGAGGAAAGTAATCTATATTACACTGAGCTGTATACTGTGAGATGGAAGGAGGCACGGCTATGGGAGGAAAGTATTTTATATTACACCGAGCTGTATACTGTGAGATGGAAGGGGCACGGCTGAGGGAGGAAAGTATTTCCACATTACACTGAGCTGTATACTGTGAGATGGAAGGGGCATGGCTGAAGTAGGAAAGTATTTCCATATTACACTGAGCTGTATACTGTGAGATGGAAGGGGCACGGCTGACTGAGGAAAGTATTTTATATTACACCGAGCTGTATACTGAGAGATGGAAGGGGCACAGCTGAGGGAGAAAAGTATTTTATATTACACCGAGCTGAATACTGTGAGATGGAAGGGGCACGGCTGAGGAAGGAAAGTATTTTATATTACACCGAGCTGTATACTGTGAGATGGAAGGGGCACGGCTGAGGGAGGAATATATTTTATATTATACTGAGCTGTATACTGTGAGATGGAAAGGGCACAGCTGAGGGAGGAAAGTATTTTATAATACACCGAGCTGTATAATGTGAGATGGAAGGAGGCACAGCTGAGGGAGGAAAGTATTTTATATTACACCGAGCTTTATACTGTGAGATGGAAGGAGGCACAGCTGAGGGAGGAAAGTATTTCCATATTACACTGAGCTGTATACTGTGAGATGGAAGGGGCACGACTGAGGAAGAAAAATATTTCTATATTACACTGAGCTGTATACTGTGAGATGGAAGGAGGCACAGCTGAGGGAGGAAAGTATTTCTATATTACACAGAGCTGTATACTGTGAGATGGAAGGGGGGACGGCTGAAGGAGGAAAGTATTTTATATTACACGGAGCTGTATATGGTGAGATGGAAGGGGCATGGCTGAGGGAGGAAAGTATTTCTATATTACACCGAGCTGTATACTGTGAGATGGAAGTTGCACGGCTGAAGGAGGAATGTATTTTATATTACACTGAGCTATATACCGTGAGATGGAAGGGGGGACGGCTGAGGGAGGAAAGTATTTTATATTATACTGAGCTATATACTATGAGATGGAAGGGGCATGGCTGAGGGAGGAAAGTATTTCTATGTTACACCGAGCTGTATACTGTGAGATGGAAGGGGGGACGGCTGAAGGAGGAAAGTATTTTATATTACACGGAGCTGTATTCTGTGAGATGGAAGGGGGCACAGCTGAGGGAGGAAAGTATTTCTATATTACACGGAGCTGTATACTGTGAGGTGGAAGTAGCACGGCTGAAGGAGGAAAGTATTTTATATTACACAGAGCTGTATACTGTGAGATGGAAGGGGCACGGCTGAAGAAGGAAAATATTTCTATATTACATTGAGCTGTATACTGTGAGATGGAAGGAGGCACAGCTGAAGGAGGAAAGTATTCTATATTACACGGAGCTGTATACTGTGAGATAGAAGTATCATGGCTGAAGGAGGAAAGTATTTCTATATTACACGGAGCTGTATACTGTGAGATGAAAGGGGCATGGCTGAGGGAGGAAAGTATTTTATATTACACTGAGCTGTATACTGTGAGATGAAAGGGGCACGACTGAGGAAGGAAAATAATTCTATATTACACGGAGCTGTATACTGTGAGATGGAAGTAGCATGGCTGAAGGAGGAAAGTATTTCCATATTACACTGAGCTGTATACTGTGAGATGGAAGGGGCACGGCTGAGGAAGGAAAATATTTCTATATTACATTGAGCTATATACTGTGAGATGGAAGTAGCACAACTGATGGAGGAAAGTATTCTATATTACACTGAGCTGTATACTGTGAGATGGGAGGAGGTACAGCTGAAGGAGGAAAGTATTCTATATTACACGGAGCTGTATACTGTGAGATGGAAGTAGCATGGCTGAGGGAGGAAAGTATTTTATTTTACACTGAGCTGTATACTGTGAGATGGAAGGGGCACGGCTGAGGAAGTAAAGTATTTTATATTACACCGTGCTGTATACTGTGAGATGGAAGGGGCATGGCTTAGGAAGGAAAATATTTCTATATTACATTGAGCTGTATACTGTAAGATGGAAGGGGGCACAGCTGAAGGAGGAAAATATTTCTATATTACACAGAGCTGTATACTGTGAGATGGAAGGGGCATGGCTGATGGAGGAAAGTATTCTATATTACACTGAGCTGTATACTCTACGATGGAAGGAGGCACGGCTAAGGGAGGAAAGTATTTTATATTACACCGAGCTGTATACTGTGAGATGGAAGGGGGCACGTCTGAGGGAGGAAAGTATTCTATATTACACTGAGCTGTATACTGTGAGGTGGAAGTAGCACGGCTGAAGGAGGAAAGTATTTTATATTACACAGAGCTGTATACTGTGAGATGGAAGGGGCACGGCTGAAGAAGGAAAATATTTCTATATTCCATTGAGCTGTATACTGTGAGATGGAAGGAGGCACAGCTGAAGGAGGAAAGTATTCTATATTACACGGAGCTGTATACTGTGAGATAGAAGTATCATGGCTGAAGGAGGAAAGTATTTCTATATTACACGGAGCTGTATACTGTGAGATGAAAGGGGCATGGCTGAGGGAGGAAAGTATTTTATATTACACGGAGCTGTATACTGTGAGATGGAAGTAGCACGGCTGAAGGAGGAAAGTATTTCTATATTACACTTAGTTATATACTGTGAGATGAAAGGGGCACGACTGAGGAAGGAAAATAATTCTATATTACACGGAGCTGTATACTGTGAGATGGAAGTAGCATGGCTGAAGGAGGAAAGTATTTCCATATTGCACTGAGCTGTATACTGTGAGATGGAAGGGGCACGGCTGAGGAAGGAAAATATTTCTATATTACATTGAGCTGTATACTGTGAGATGGAAGTAGCACAACTGATGGAGGAAAGTATTCTATATTACACTGAGCTGTATACTGTGAGATGGAAGGAGGTACAGCTGAAGGAGGAAAGTATTCTATATTACACGGAGCTGTATACTGTGAGATGGAAGTAGCATGGCTGAGGGAGGAAAGTATTTTATTTTACACTGAGCTGTATACTGTGAGATGGAAGGGGCACGGCTGAGGAAGTAAAGTATTTTATATTACACCGTGCTGTATACTGTGAGATGGAAGGGGCATGGCTGAGGAAGGAAAATATTTCTATATTACATTGAGCTGTATACTGTGAGATGGAAGGGGCACGGCTGAGGAAGTAAAGTATTTTATATTACACCGTGCTGTATACTGTGAGATGGAAGGGGCATGGCTGAGGGAGGAAAGTATTTCTATATTACATTGAGCTGTATACTGTAAGATGGAAGGGGGCACAGCTGAAGGAGGAAAGTATTTCTATATTACACAGAGCTGTATACTGTGAGATGGAAGGGGCACGGCTGATGGAGGAAAGTATTCTATATTACACTGAGCTGTATACTCTACGATGGAAGGAGGCACGGCTAAGGGAGGAAAGTATTTTATATTACACCGAGCTGTATACTGTGAGATGGAAGGGGGCACGTCTGAGGGAGGAAAGTATTCTATATTACACTGAGCTGTATACTGTGAGATGGAAGGAGCCACGGCTATGGGAGGAAAGTATTTTATATTACACCGAGCTGTATACTATGAGATGGAAGGGGGCACGTCTGAGGGAGGAAAGTATTTCTATATTACACAGAGCAGTATACTGTGAGATGGAAGGGGCATGGCTGATGGAGGAAAGTATTTTATATTACACTGAGCTATATACTGTGAAATGGAAGGGGCACGGCTGAGGGGGGAAAGTATTTCTATATTACACAGAGCTGTATACTGTGAGATGGAAGGGGCACGGCTGAAGGAGGAAAGTATTTTATATTACTCTGAGCTGTATACTGTGAGATGGAAGTTGCACGGCTATGGGAGGAAAGTATTTTATATTACACCGAGCTGTATACTGTGAGATGGAAGGGGCACGGCTGAGGGAGGAAAGTATTTCCATATTACACCGAGCTAAATACTGTGAGATGGAAGGGGCACGGCTGAGGAGGGAAAGTATTTTATATTACACTGAGCTGTATACTGTGAGATGGAAGGGCAACGGCTGAGGAAGGAAAGTATTTTATATTACACCGAGCTGCATACTGTGAGATGGAAGGGGCACAGCTGAGGGAGGAAAGTATTTAATATTACACCGAGCTGTATACTGTGAGATGGAAGGGGCACAGCTGAGGGAGGAAAGTATTTGATAATACACCGAGCTGTATACTGTGAGATGGAAGGGGGGACGGCTGAAGGAGGAAAGTATTTTATATTACACGGAGCTGTATTCTGTGAGATGGAAGGGGGCACAGCTGAGGGAGGAAAGTATTTCTATATTACACGCAGCTGTATACTGTGAGGTGGAAGTAGCACGGCTGAAGGAGGAAAGTATTTTATATTACACAGAGCTGTATACTGTGAGATGGAAGGGGCACAGCTGAGGGAGGAAAGTATTCTATATTACACGGAGCTGTATACTGTGAGATAGAAGTATCATGGCTGAAGGAGGAAAGTATTTCTATATTACACGGAGCTGTATACTGTGAGATGAAAGGGGCATGGCTGAGGGAGGAAAGTATTTTATATTACACGGAGCTGTATACTATGAGATGGAAGTAGCACGGCTGAAGGAGGAAAGTATTTCTATATTACACTTAGTTATATACTGTTAGATGAAAGGGGCACGACTGAGGAAGGAAAATAATTCTGTATTACACTGAGCTGTATACTGTGAGATGGAAGGAGGCACAGCTGAAGGAGGAAAGTATTCTATATTACACGGAGCTGTATACTGTGAGATGGAAGTAGCATGGCTGAAGGAGGAAAGTATTTCCATATTACACTGAGCTGTATACTGTGAGATGGAAGGGGTACGGCTGAGGAAGGAAAATATTTCTATATTACATTGAGCTGTATACTGTGAGATGGAAGTAGCACAACTGATGGAGGAAAGTATTCTATATTACACTGAGCTGTATACTGTGAGATGGAAGGAGGTACAGCTGAAGGAGGAAAGTATTCTATATTACACGGAGCTGTATACTGTGAGATGGAAGGGGACAGCTGAAGGAGGAAAGTATTTTATATTACACCGAGCTGTATACTGTGAGATGGAAGGGGCACGGCTGAGGAAGTAAAGTATTTTATATTACACCGTGCTGTATACTGTGAGATGGAAGGGGCATGGCTTAAGAAGGAAAATATTTCTATATTACATTGAGCTGTATACTGTAAGATGGAAGGGGGCACAGCTGAAGGAGGAAAGTATTTCTATATTACACAGAGCTGTATACTGTGAGATGGAAGGGGCACGGCTGATGGAGGAAAGTATTCTATATTACACTGAGCTGTATACTCTACGATGGAAGGGGCATGGCTGAGGAAGGAAAGTATTTTATATTACACCGAGCTGTATACTGTGAGATGGAAGGGGGCACGTCTGAGGGAGGAAAGTATTCTATATTACACTGAGCTGTATACTGTGAGATGGAAGGAGCCACGGCTATGGGAGGAAAGTATTTTATATTACACCGAGCTGTATACTATGAGATGGAAGGGGGCAAGTCTGAGGGAGGAAAGTATTTCTATATTACACAGAGCAGTATACTGTGAGATGTAAGGGGCACAGCTGATGGAGGAAAGTATTTTATATTACACTGAGCTATATACTGTGAAATGGAAGGGGCACGGCTGAGGGGGGAAAGTATTTCTATATTACACAGAGCTGTATACTGTGAGATGGAAGGGGCACGGCTGAAGGAGGAAAGTATTTTATATTACTCTGAGCTGTATACTGTGAGATGGAAGTAGTACGGCTGGAGGAGGAAAGTATTTTATATTACACTGGACTGTATACTGTGAGATGGAAGTAGCACGGCTATGGGAGGAAAGTATTTTATATTACACCGAGCTGTATACTGTGAGATGGAAGGAAGCACAGCCAAGGGAGGAAAGTATTTTATATTATACTGAGCTGTATACTGTGAGATGGAAGGGGCACGGCTGAGGGAGGAAAGTATTTTATATTACACCGAGCTGTACACTGTGAGATGGAAGGGGCACGGCTGAGGGAGGAAAGCATTTCCATATTACACCGAGCTAAATACTGTGAGATGGAAGGGGCACGGCTGAGGAGGGAAAGTATTTTATATTACACTGAGCTGTATACTGTGAGATGGAAGGGGCACAGCTGAGGGAGGAAAGTATTTGATAATACACCGAGCTGTATACTGTGAGATGGAAGGGGCACAGCTGAGGGAGGAAAGTATTTTATATTACACCGAGCTTTATACTGTGAGATGGAAGGTGGCACGTCTGAGGGAGGAAAGTATTTCTATATTACACAGAGCTGTATACTGTGAGATGGAAGGGGCACGGCTGATGGAGGAAAGTATTTTATATTACACTGTGCTGTATACTGTGAGATGGAAGGAGCCACGGCTATGGGAGGAAAGTATTTTATATTACACCGAGCTGTATACTGTGAGATGGAAGGGGGCACGTCTGAGGGAGGAAAGTATTTCTATATTACACAGAGCTGTATACTGTGAGATGGAAGGGGCACGGCTGATGGAGGAAAGTATTTTATATTACACTGAGCTATATACTGTGAAATGGAAGGGGCACGGCTGAAGGAGGAAAGTATTTTATATTACTCTGAGCTGTATACTGTGAGATGGAAGTAGTACGGCTGGAGGAGGAAAGTATTTTATATTACACGGAGCTGTATACTGTGAGATGGAAGTAGCACGGCTATGGGAGGAAAGTATTTTATAATACACCGAGCTGTATACTGTGAGATGGAAGGAAGCACAGCTAAGGGAGGAAAGTATTTTATATTATACTGAGCTGTATACTGTGAGATGGAAGGGGCACGGCTGAGGGAGGAAAGTATTTTATATTACACCGAGCTGTATACTGTGAGATGGAAGGGGCACGGCTGAGGGAGGAAAGTATTTCTATATTACACCGAGCTAAATACTGTGAGATGGAAGGGGCACGGCTGAGGAAGGAAAGTATTTTATATTACACTGAGCTGTATACTGTGAGATGGAAGGGGCACGGCTGAGGAAGGAAAGTATTTTATATTACACCGAGCTGTATACTGTGAGATGGAAGGGGCACAGCTGAGGGAGGAAAGTATTTGATAATACACCGAGCTGTATACTGTGAGATGGAAGGAGGCACAGCTGAGGGAGGAAAGTATTTTATATTATACCGAGCTTTATACTGTGAGATTGAAGGAGGCACGGCTGAGGGAGGAAAGTATTTCCATATAACACTGAGCTGTATACTATGAGATGGAAGGAGGCACGGCTGAGGGAGGAAAGTATTTTATATTATACTGAGCTGTATACTGTGAGATGGAAGGGCAACGGCTGAGGGAGGAAAGTATTTTATATTATACCGAGCTGTATACTGTGAGATGGAAGGGGGCACATCTGAGGGAGGAAAGTGTTTTATATTACCCCGAGCTGTATACTGTGAGATGGAAGGGGCACGACTGAGGAAGGAAAATATTTCTATATTACATTGAGCTGTATACTGTGAGATGGAAGTAGCACGTCTGAGGGAGGAAAGTATTTCTATATTACACGGAGCTGTATACTGTGAGGTAGAAGTAGCACGGCTGAAGGAGGAAAGTATTTTAAATTACTCTGAGCTGTATACTGTAAGATTGAAGGGGGGACGGCTGAAGGAGGAAAGTATTTTGTATTACACGGAGCTGTATACGGTGAGATGGAAGGGGCATGGCTGAGGGAGGAAAGTATTTCTATATTACACCGAGCTGTATACTGTGAGATGGAAGTTGCACGGCTGAAGGAGGAATGTATTTTATAATACACTGAGCTGTATACTGTGAGATGGAAGGGGGGACGGCTGAGGGAGGAAAGTATTTTATATTATACTGAGCTGTATACTGTGAGATGGAAGGGGCATGGCTGAGGGAGGAAAGTATTTTATATTACACGGAGCTGTATACTGTGAGATGGAAGGGGGCACAGCTGAGGGAGGAAAGTATTTCTATTTTACACGGAGCTGTATACTGTTAGATGGAAGTAGCACGTCTGAGGGAGGAAAGTATTTCCATATTACACTGTGCTGTATACTGTGAGATGGAAGTAGCACGGCTGAAGGAGGAAAGTATTTTATATTACACAGAGCTGTATACTGTGAGATGGAAGGGGCACGACTGAAGGAGGAATGTATTTTATATTACACTGAGCTGTATACTGTGAGAAGGAAGGAAGCACAGCTAAGGGAGGAAAGTATTTTATATTATACTGAGCTGTATACTGTGAGATGGAAGGGGCACGGCTGAGGGAGGAAAGTATTTTATATTACACCGAGCTGTATACTGTGAGATGGAAGGGGCACGGCTGAGGAAGGAAAGTATTTTATATTACACCGAGCTGTATACTGTGAGGTGGAAGGGGCACAGCTGAGGGAGGAAAGTTTTTTATATTACACCGAGCTGTATACTGTGAGATGGAAGGGGCACAGCTGAGGGAGGAAAGTATTTGATAATACACCGAGCTGTATACTGTGAGATGGAAGGAGGCACAGCTGAGGGAGGAAAGTATTTTATATTACACCGAGCTTTATACTTTGAGATGGAAGGAGGCACGGCTGAGGGAGGAAAGTATTTCCATATTACACTGAGCTGTATACTATGAGATGGAAGGAGGCACGGCTGAGGGAGGAAAGTATTTTATATTATACTGAGCTGTATACTGTGAGATGGAAGGGCAACGGCTGAGGGAGGAAAGTATTTTATATTATACCGAGCTGTATACTGTGAGATGGAAGGGGGCACATCTGAGGAAGGAAAGTTTTTTATATTACCCCGAGCTGTATACTGTGAGATGGAAGGGGCACGACTGAGGAAGGAAAATATTTCTATATTACATTGAGCTGTATACTGTGAGATGGAAGTAGCACGTCTGAGGGAGGAAAGTATTTCTATATTACACGGAGCTGTATACTGTGAGGTGGAAGTTGCACGGCTGAAGGAGGAAAGTATTTTATATTACTCTGAGCTGTATACTGTGAGATGGAAGTAGCACGGCTGAGGGAGGAAAGTATTCTATATTACACGGAACTGTATACTGTGAGATCGAAGTTGCACGGCTGAAGGAGGAATGTATTTTATATTACACTGAGCTGTATACTGTAAGATTGAAGGGGGGACGGCTGAAGGAGGAAAGTATTTTATATTACACGGAGCTGTATACGGTGAGATGGAAGGGGCATTGCTGAGGGAGGAAACTATTCCTATATTACACCGAGCTGTATACTGTGAGATGGAAGTTGCACGGCTGAAGGAGGAATGTATTTTATAATACACTGAGCTGTATACTGTGAGATGGAAGGGGGGACGGCTGAGGGAGGAAAGTATTTTATATTACACTGAGCTGTATACTGTGAGATGGAAGTAGCACGGCTGAGGGAGGAAAGTATTTTATATTACACTGAGCTTTATACTGTGAGATGGAAGGGGCACGGTTGAGGGAGGAAAGTATTTTTATATTACACTGAGCTGTATACTGTGAGATGGAAGGGGCACGGCTATGGGTGGAAAGTATTTTATATTATACTGAGCTGTATACTGTAAGATGGAAGGAGGCACGGCTAAGGGAGGAAAGTATTTTATATTACACTGAGCTGTATACTGTAAGATGGAAGGAGGCACGGCTAAGGGAGGAAAGTATTTTATATTACACCGAGCTGTATACTGTGAGATGGAAGGGGCACGGCTGAGGGCGGAAAGTATTTTATATTACACGGAGCTGTATACTGTGAGATGGAAGGGGCACGGCTGATGGAGGAAAGTATTTTATATTACACTGTGCTGTATACTGTGAGATAAAAGGGGCACGGTTGATGGATGAAAGTATTTCTATATTACACTGAGTTGTATACTGTAAGATGGAAGGAGGCACGGCTAAGGGAGGAAAGTATTTTATATTACACCGAGCTGTATACTGTGAGATGGAAGGGGGCACAGCTGAGGGAGGAAAGTATTTTATATTACACTGAGCTGTATACTGTGAGATAAAAGGGGCACGGTTGATGGATGAAAGTATTTCTATATTACACCGAGCTGTATACTGTAAGATGGAAGGGGCATGTCAGAGGGAGGAAAGTATTTTATATAACACTGAGCTGTATACTGTGAGATAAAATGGGCACGACTGAGGAAGGAAAATATTTCTATATTGCACTGAGCTGTATACTGTGAGATGGAAGGGGGGACGGCTGAGGGAGGAAAGTATTTTGTATAACACTGAGCTGTATACTGTGAGATGGAAGGGGCACGGCTAATAAAGCCAAGGAGTAAGATCACTTACCAACCCTTTATACCCCTCTGTGACCATCGCCTCTCCTCTATACCCCCCCCCCCCGCCAGCTCCCACATCTTCACCTCACGTTTTGTCTGGTGATTTAACATAAAACACACAAAGATCAGTTCAGTAAAAACACTTTACTCATCAAAAACTTCAGAAAAATAATTTATATATTTATCATTTACTCAATATCCATCTAAACTTTCATTCATATGAGACAAATATACAAGAAATACAAACAAGGCTCCAGCTTTCCAGACTTTCCCCCTTTTCAACCAAGGATGATGGGAGAGCAACTAATACTGCGGCAGACACAGGAGAGGAAGGAACTGCAGAGATGGGTCATCGCTAAAGGGGCAGTGATTTCACAGGGCAAGATATGAGTTCAACAGAATGCCCCCCTTGTAAGACAGGATGTGCCCCCCTAAACACCCCCTATCCCCCTCAGAGGTCTGAACGCACCCACTCCCCCCCCATATAGGGTAGAACGCACCCACATCCCCCCATATAGGGCAGAACTCACCCACTCCCCCCATCTATAGGGCAGAACGCACCCAGTTCCCCATATAGGGCAGAACGCACCCACTTCCCCATATAGGGCAGAACGCACCCACTTCCCCATATAGGGCAGAACGCACCCACTCCCCCCCCATATAGGGCAGAATGCACCCACTTCCCCCCCATATAGGGCAGAACGCACCCACTCCCCCCCCCCCATATAGGGCAGAATGCACCCAGTTTGCCCCTATAGGGCAGAACGCACCCAGTTCCCCATATAGGGCAGAACGTAATCACTTCCCCCCTATAGGGCACAATGCACCAAGTTCCGCCATATAGGGCAGAACGTAATAATTTCACCCCTATGGGGCAGGTGCGTCACTTTGCTGTTATAGATCTTCCTCCTGGAGTCACACAAGGAAACGTGACCAAGAAACAAGCCCAGGAAATAAATTGGCAAAATGACGGAAATCAGAGAACACAAAGTCAGTGATTGTTTCCTTCATCAAAAGACTCGACCCCGGAATCGCTGGCGGCGGCGCTGATCTTCTCCTGCCGCTTCCTCATGATCTCCTGCAGCTCCGAGCTCCCACTCATCTTCTGAAAGAGAAGGGATCGGTATTATCCACAACCCCAGGCATAGGGGAAGTAGGTAAGTGGTCACCTACAGACTGGGAGAACGGGGGAGGGTCACCCTCTTATCTCATCATTTGTAAACATGAGGTGAAGTTTATGGCCCAACACTGAGGCAACTCCCTGCAGCCACATCCCCACCTTCCACGGCCATGGCGGCCAATCACCTCGGGGATGACCACGAGGCCCGACCACATCCCTGCCTAATTACCAGACGCAACTTCTGTAGTAACGAGGCAACACCTCCCAGACACGGAAATTACCTCCAGAGCCGCCTTCTGCACCGCGACCTGATTGTAGACTCTCGGCCCCTCCGGACAGACCGTCCTTAACTCGTCCTTTGTGAGGGAGAAGAGCTGCGCCCCGGTTAAGACCCCCAGACAATCGATGGTTCTGGAGAGGAATGATGGGGGATACAGTCACTAAAGGCACTAAGCACCAGGTCCCTGCGGGTCCATCCATATAAGACCAGCTGCAGTACTGGACTCGGCCACTACACATAGAATGGAGTTGTGACTTCCATCGTCAGAGCCAGCACTAAGCGTAGGGGCCCATAAGCTGCTAATAAATTCTTTCAAAATCAGACAATGAGATTTTCTGGATTTGTTTTCACATTTTGTCTCTTTTAGTTGAGGTTCTACCAATTACAGGAATCTCTCAGCTTTCTAAGAGGGACAATTTGTACAATTGGGGGCTGACTAAATATTTTTTTGCCCCACTATATATGATATATGTGGGAGCACAGTGTGGTCAGTTGTGGTGTGAGGGGTATATATGATATATGTGGGGGCACAGTGTGGTCAGTTGTGGTGTGAGGGGCATATATGATATATGTGGGGGTACAGTGTGGTCAGTTGTGGTGTGAGGGGTATATCTGATATATGTAGGGGTACAGTGTGGTCAGTTGTGGTGTGAGGGGTATATATGATATATGTGTGGGGCACAGTGTGGTCAGTTGTAGTGTGAGTGGTATATATGATATATGTGGGGGTACAGTGGGGTTAGTTGTGGTGCGAGGGGTATATATGATATATGTGGGGGTACAGTGTGGTCAGTTGTGGTGCGAGGGGTATATATGATATATGTGGGGGTATAGTGTGGTCAGTTGTGGTGTGAGGGGTATATATGATGTATGTGGGGGCACAGTGTGGTCAGTTGTGGTGTGAGGGGTATATATGATGTATGTGGGGGCACAGTGTGGTCAGTTGTGGTGTGACGGATATATATGATATATGAGGGGTACAGTGTGGTCAGTTGTGGTGTGACGGATATATATGATGTATGTGGGGGTACAGTGTGGTCAGTTGTGGTGTGAGGGGCATATATGATATATGTGGGGGCACAGTGTGGTCAGTTGTGGTGTGAGGAGTATATATGATATATGTGGGGGCACAGTGTGGTCAGTTGTGGTGTGAGGGGTATATATGATATATGTGGGGGCACAGTGTGGTCAGTTGTGGTGTGAGGAGTATATATGATATATTTGGGGGCACAGTGTGGTCAGTTGTGGTGCAAGCTGTATATATGCTATATGTGGGGGTAAAGGGTGGTCAGTTGTGGTGCGAGGGGTATATATGATATATGTGGGTGTACAGTGTGGTCAGTTGTAGTGTGAGGGGTATATATGATATATGTGGGGGCACAGTGTGGTTAGTTTTGGTGTGAGTGGTATATATGATATATGTGGGGTTACAGTGTGGTCAGTTGTGTGAGGGGTATATATGATATATGTGGGGGGCACAGTGTGGTCAGTTGTGGTGTGAGGGGTATATATGATATATGTGGGAGCGCAGTGTCATCAGTTGTGGTGTGAGGGGTATATATGATATATGTGGGAGCACAGTGTGGTCAGTTGTGGTGTGAGGGGTATATATGATATATGTGGGGGCACAGTGTGGTCAGTTGTGGTGTGAGGGGTAAATATGATATATGTGGGGGCACAGTGTGGTCAGTTGTGGTGTGAGGGGTATATATGATATATGTGGGGGTACAGTGTGGTCAGTTGTGGTGTGAGGGGTATATATGATATATGTGTTGTGCACAGTGTGGTCAGTTGTGGTGTGAGGGGTATATGTGATATATGTGTTGTGCACAGTGTGGTCAGTTGTGATGTGAGGGGTATATATGATATATGTGTGGGCACAGTGTAGTCAGTTGTGGTGTGAGGGGTATATGTGATATATGTGGGGGCACAGTGTGGTCAGTTGTGGTGTGAGGGGTATATATGATATATGTGGGAGTACAGTGTGGTCAGTTGTGGTGTGAGGGGTATATATGATATATGTGGGGTTACAGTGTGGTCAGTTGTGGTGTGAGGGATATATATGATATATGTGGCGGTACAGTGTGGTCAGTTGTGATGTGAGGGGTATATATGATATATGTGGGGGCACAGTGTGGTCAGTTGTGGTGTGGGGGGTATATATGATATATATTGGGGCACAGTGCAGTTAGTTGTGGTGTGAGGGGTATATATAATATATGTGGGTGCACAGTGTGGTCAGTTGTGGTGTGAGGGTTATATATGATATATGTGGGGGCACAGTGTGGTCAGTTGTGGTGTGAGGGGTATATATGATATATGTGGGAGTACAGTGTGGTCAGTTATGGTGTGAGGGGTATATATGATATATGTGGGGGTACAGTGATGTCAGTTGTGGTGTGAGGGGTATATATGATATATGTGGGGGCACAGTGTGTACAGTTGTGGTGTGAGGGGTATATATGATATATGTGGGGCACAGTGTGGTTAGTTGTGGTGTGAGGGGTATATATGATATATGTGGGGTACAGTGTGGTCAGTTATGGTGTGAGGGGCATATACGATATATGTCGGGGTACAGTGTGGTCAGTTGTGGTGTGAGGGGCATATATGATATATGTCGGGGTACAGTGTGGTCAGTTGTGGTGTGGGGGGTATATATGATATATGTGGGGTTACAGTGTGGACAGTTGTGGTGTGAGGGGTATATATGATATATGTGGGGGTACAGTGTGGTCAGTTGTGGTGTGAGGGTATATATGATATATGTGGGGGTACAGTGTGGTCAGTTGTGGTGTGAGGGGTATATATGATATATGTGGGGGTACAGTGTGGTCAGTTGTGGTGTGAGGGGTATATATGATACATGTGGAGGCACAGTGTGGTCAGTTGTGGTGTGAGGGTTATATATAATATATGTGGGGTACAGTGTGGTCAGTTGTGGTGTGAGGGGTATATATGATATATGTGGGGCACAGTGTGGTTAGTTGTGGTGTGAGGGGTATATATGATATATGTGGGGGTACAGTGTGGTCAGTTGTGGTGTGATGTGTATATACTTACATTATAATGTTGCCTTGATAACAACCTATGTCACACAATATGCTCCTAAGTAATAGGTACCCTCAAATCACATTTGACCACACAGCTTCCCCATATTTCATATATGCTCTTCACACAACTGACCATATATGATATATGGTATATATGATATGTGTGGGGACACAGTGTGGTCAGTTGTGGTGTGAGGGGTATATATGATATATGTGGGGATACAGTGTGGTCACTTGTGGTGTTAGGGATATATATGATATATGTGGGGGTACCGTGTGGTCAGTTGTGGTGTGGGGGGTATATATGATATATGTGGGGTACAGTGTGGTCAATTGTGGTGTGAGGGGTATATATGATATATGTAGGGGTACAGTGTGGTCAGTTGTGGTGTGAGGGGTATATATGATATATGTAGGGGTACAGTGTGGTCAGTTAATAATAAAAATATGATATATGTGGGGGTACAGTGTGATCAGTTGTGGTGTGAAAGGTATATATGATATGTGGGGGCACAGTGTGGTCAGTTGTGGTGTGAGGGATATATATGATATATGTGGGGGCACAGTTTGGTCAGTTGTGGTGTCAGGGGCATATATGATTTATGTGGGGGTACAGTGTGGTCAGTTGTGGTGTGAGGGATATATATGATATGTGTGGGGGTACAGTGTGGTCAGTTGTGGTGTGGGGAGTATATATGATATATGTGGGGGTACAGTGTGGTCAGTTGTGGTGTGAGGGGTATATATGATATATGTGGGTGGCACAGTGTGGTCAGTTGTGGTGTGAAAGGTATATATGATATGTGTGGGGGCACAGTGTGGTCAGTTGTGGTGTGAAAGGTATATATGATATGTGTGGGGGGTACAGTGTGGTCAGTTGTGGTGTGAGGGATATATATGATATATGTGTGGGTACAGTGTGGTCACTTGTGTTAGGGATATATATGATATATGTGGGGGCACAGTGTGGTCAGTTGTGGTGTGGGGGGTATATATGATATATGTGGGGTACAGTGTGGTCAATTGTGGTGTGAGGGGTATATATGATATATGTAGGGGCACAGTGTGGTCAGTTAATAATAATAATATGATATATGTGGGGGTACAGTGTGATCAGTTGTGGTGTGAAAGGTATATATGATATGTGGGGGCACAGTGTGGTCAGTTGTGGTGTGAAAGGTATATATGATATGTGGGGGCACAGTGTGGTCAGTTGTGGTGTGAGGGATATATATGATATATGTGGGGGTACAGTGTGATCAGTTGTGGTGTGAGGGATATATATGATATATGTGGGGGGCACAGTGTGGTCAGTTGTGGTGTGAGGGATATATATGATATATGTCGGGGTACAGTGTGATCAGTTGTGGTGTGAGGGGTATATATGATATATGTGGGGGGCACAGTGTGGTCAGTTGTGGTGCAAGCTGTATATATGATATACACTCACCGGCCACTTTATTAGGTCCACCATGCTAGTCACGGGTTGGACCCCCTTTTGCCTTCAGAACTGCCTCAATTCTTCGTGGCATAGATACAACAAGGTGCTGGAAGCTCCTCAGAGACTTTGCTCCATATTGACATGATGGCATCACACAGTTGCCGCAGATTTGTCGGCTGCACATCCATGATGCGAATCTCCCGTTCCACCACATCCCAAAGATGCTCTATTGGATTGAGATCTGGTGACTGTGGAGCCATTTGTGTCCAGTGACCTCATTGTCATGTTCAAGAAACCAGTCTGAGATGATTCCAGCTTTATGACATGGCGCATTATCCTGCTGAAAGTAGCCATCAGATGTTACAGGGTACATTGTGCTCATAAAGGGATGGACATGGGCAGCAACAACACCATGACACCAGCACCACCAGCCTGACCCGCTGATACAAGGCAGGATGGTTCCATGACACCACCACCACCAGCCTGACCCGCTGATACAAGGCAGGATGGATCCATGACACCAGCACCACCAGCCTGAGCCGCTGATACAAGGCAGGATGGATCCATGACACCAGCACCACCAGCCTGAGCCGCTGATACAAGGCAGGATGGATCCATGACACCAGCACCACCAGCCTGACCCGCTGATACAAGGCAGGATGGATCCATGACACCACCACCACCAGCCTGAGCCGCTGATACAAGGCAGGATGGTTCCATGACACCAGCACCACCAGCCTGACCCGCTGATACAAGGCAGGATGGTTCCATGACACCAGCACCACCAGCCTGACCCGCTGATACAAGGCAGGATGGTTCCATGACACCACCACCACCAGCCTGACCCGCTGATACAAGGCAGGATGGATCCATGACACCAGCACCACCAGCCTGACCCGCTGATACAAGGCAGGATGGATCCATGACACCACCACCACCAGCCTGAGCCGCTGATACAAGGCAGGATGGATCCATGACACCACCACCACCAGCCTGACCCGCTGATACAAGGCAGGATGGATCCATGACACCACCACCACCAGCCTGACCCGCTGATACAAGGCAGGATGGATCCATGACACCACCACCACCAGCCTGACCCGCTGATACAAGGCAGGATGGATCCATGACACCACCACCACCAGCCTGACCCGCTGATACAAGGCAGGATGGATCCATGACACCAGCACCACCAGCCTGAGCCGCTGATACAAGGCAGGATGGATCCATGACACCAGCACCACCAGCCTGACCCGCTGATACAAGGCAGGATGGATCCATGACACCAGCACCAGCCTGAGCCGCTGATACAAGGCAGGATGGATCCATGACACCAGCACCAGCCTGACCCGCTGATACAAGGCAGGATGGATCCATGACACCACCACCACCAGCCTGACCCGCTGATACAAGGCAGGATGGATCCATGACACCACCACCACCAGCCTGACCCGCTGATACAAGGCAGGATGGATCCATGACACCAGCACCACCAGCCTGACCCGCTGATACAAGGCAGGATGGATCCATGACACCAGCACCACCAGCCTGAGCCGCTGATACAAGGCAGGATGGATCCATGACACCACCAGCACCAGCCTGACCCGCTGATACAAGGCAGGATGGATCCATGACACCAGCACCACCAGCCTGAGCCGCTGATACAAGGCAGGATGGATCCATGACACCACCAGCACCAGCCTGACCCGCTGATACAAGGCAGGATGGATCCATGACACCAGCACCACCAGCCTGACCCGCTGATACAAGGCAGGATGGATCCATGACACCACCACCACCAGCCTGAGCCGCTGATACAAGGCAGGATGGATCCATGACACCCCCACCACCAGCCTGAGCCGCTGATACAAGGCAGGATGGATCCATGACACCAGCACCACCAGCCTGAACCGCTGATACAAGGCAGGATGGATCCATGACACCAGCACCACCAGCCTGAGCCGCTGATACAAGGCAGGATGGATCCATGACACCACCACCACCAGCCTGAGCCACTGATACAAGGCAGGATGGATCCATGACACCACCACCACCAGCCTGAGCCGCTGATACAAGGCAGGATGGATCCATGACACCAGCACCACCAGCCTGAGCCGCTGATACAAGGCAGGATGGATCCATGACACCACCACCACCAGCCTGAGCCGCTGATACAAGGCAGGATGGATCCATGACACCACCACCACCAGCCTGAGCCGCTGATACAAGGCAGGATGGATCCATGACACCACCAGCCTGAGCCGCTGATACAAGGCAGGATGGATCCATGACACCAGCACCACCAGCCTGACCCGCTGATACAAGGCAGGATGGATCCATGACACCACCACCACGAGCCTGAGCCGCTGATACAAGGCAGGATGGATCCATGACACCACCACCACCAGCCTGAGCCGCTGATACAAGGCAGGATGGATCCATGACACCACCACCACCAGCCTGAGCCGCTGATACAAGGCAGGATGGATCCATGACACCACCACCACCAGCCTGAGCCGCTGATACAAGGCAGGATGGATCCATGACACCACCACCACCAGCCTGAGCCGCTGATACAAGGCAGGATGGATCCATGACACCACCACCACCAGCCTGAGCCGCTGATACAAGGCAGGATGGATCCATGACACCACCACCACCAGCCTGACCCGCTGATACAAGGCAGGATGGATCCATGACACCACCAGCCTGACCCGCTGATACAAGGCAGGATGGATCCATGACACCACCAGCCTGAGCCGCTGATACAAGGCAGGATGGATCCATGACACCACCACCAGCCTGACCCGCTGATACAAGGCAGGATGGATCCATGACACCACCACCAGCCTGACCCGCTGATACAAGGCAGGATGGATCCATGACACCACCACCACCAGCCTGAGCCACTGATACAAGGCAGGATGGATCCATGACACCACCACCACCAGCCTGACCCGCTGATACAAGGCAGGATGGATCCATGACACCACCACCACCAGCCTGACCCGCTGATACAAGGCAGGATGGATCCATGACACCACCACTATCAGCCTGAGCCGCTGATACAAGGCAGGATGGATCCATGACACCACCACCACCAGCCTGACCCGCTGATACAAGGCAGGATGGATCCATGACACCACCACCACCAGTCTGACCCGCTGATACAAGGCAGGATGGATCCATGCTTTCATGTTGTTGTACCATATTCTGACCCTACCATCCGAATGTCGCAGCAGAAATCGAGACTCATCAGCCCAGGCAACGTTTTTCCAATCTTCTACTGTCCAATTTCGATGAGCTTGTGCAAATTGTAGCCTCAGTTTCCTGTTCTTAGCTGAAAGGAGTGGCACCCGGTGTGGTCTTCTGCTGCTGTAGCCCATCTGCCTCAAAGTTCGACGTACTGTGTGTTCAGAGATGCTCTTCTGCGTACCTTGGTTGTAACGGGTGGCGATTTGAATCACTGTTGCCTTTCTATCAGCTCGAACCAGTCTGCCCATTCTCCTCTGACCTCTGGCATCAACAAGGCATTTCCGCCCACAGAACTGCCGCTTACTGGATGTTTTTTCTTTTTCGGACCATTCTCTGTAAACCCTAGAGATGGTTGTGCGTGAAAATCCCAGTAGATCAGCAGTTTCTGAAATACTCAGACCAGCCCTTCTGGCACCAACAACCATGCCACGTTCACAGGCCACAAATCACCTTTCTTCCCCATACTGATGCTCGGGAGAACTGCAGGAGATTGTCTTGACCATGTCTACATGCCTAAATGCACTGCCGCCATGTGATTGGCTGATTAGAAATTAAGTGTTAACGAGCAGTTGGACAGGTGTACCTAATAATGTGGCCGGTGAGTGTATGTGGGGGTACAGGGTGGTCAGTTGTGGTGTTAGGGATATATATGATATATGTGGGGGTACAGTGTGGTCAGTTGTGGTGTCAGGGGCATATATGATGTATGTGGGGGTACAGTGTGGTCAGTTGTGGTGTGAGGGGCATATATGATATATGTCGGGGTACAGTGTGGTCAGTTGTGGTGTGAGGGGTATATATGATATATGTGGGGGCACAGTGTGGTTAGTTGTGGTGTGAGAGGTATATATGATATATGTGGGGGTACAGTGTTGTCACTTGTGGTGTTAGGGATATATATGATATGTGTGGGGGTACAGTGTGGTCAGTTGTGGTGTGGGGAGTATATATGATATATGTGGGGTACAGTGTGGTCAGTTGTGGTGTGAGGGGTATATCTGATATATGTAGGGGTACAGTGTGGTCAGTTGTGGTGTCAGGGGCATATATGATATATGTGGGGGTACAGTGTGGTCAGTTGTGGTGTGAGGGGTATATATTATATATGTGGGGGTACAGTGTGGTCAGTTGTGGTGTGAGGGATATATATGATATATGTGGGGGTACAGTGTGGTCAGTTGTGGTGTGAGGGGTATATATGATATATGAAGGGGCACAGTGTGGTCAGTTGTGGTGTCAGGGGCATATATGATATATGTGGGGGTACAGTGTGGTCAGTTGTGGTGTGAGGGGTATATATGATATATGTGGGGGTACAGTGTGGTCAGTTGTGGTGTGGGGAGTATATATGATATATGTGGGGTACAGTGTGGTCAGTTGTGGTGTGAGGGGTATATCTGATATATGTAGGGGTACAGTGTGGTCAGTTGTGGTGTCAGGGGCATATATGATATATGTGGGGGTACAGTGTGGTCAGTTGTGGTGTCAGGGGCATATATGATATATGTGGGGGCACAGTGTGGTCAGTTGTGGTGTGAGAGGTATATATGATGTATGTGGGGGTACAGTGTGGTCAATTGTGATGTGAGGGTACCTATTACTTAGGAGCATATTGTGTGACATAGGTTGTTATCAAGGCAACATTATAATCTAAGTAACTGTTGTAATTTTAGTTGCACAGTGTGGGGAAGACATCTGAGCATGAATACAACAGTGGCAAGTCATCATCAGTCCAGAACATGCTACTTGTCTGCTACTGTGTCTGATGAGTACTGTAGTCACTGACTTACCTACTAACGTGCATCGCATTGATAACTAGGGAGACATATGGTCTAGGTCGTCTGTAATGTGTGCACTGTGATTGAAAGCCCTACATGCTCCACTCCAGGCAGAGTACCCTACATGCTCCACTCCAGGCAGAGTACTCTACATGCTCCACTCCAGGCAGAGTACCCTACATGCTCCACTCCAGGCAGAGTACCCTACATGCTCCACTCCAGGCAGAGTACCCTACATGCTCCACTCCAGGCAGAGTACCCTACATGCTCCACTCCAGGCAGAGCACTCTACATGCTCCACTCCAGGCAGAGCACTCTACATGCTCCACTCCAGGCAGAGTACCCTACATGCTCCACTCCAGGCAGAGCACTCTACATGCTCCACTCCAGGCAGAGCACCCTACATGCTCCACTCCAGGCAGAGTACCCTACATGCTCCACTCCAGGCAGAGTACCCTACATGCTCCACTCCAGGCAGAGTACTCTACATGCTCCACTCCAGGCAGAGTACTCTACATGCTCCACTCCAGGCAGAGTACTCTACATGCTCCACTCCAGGCAGAGCACTCTACATGCTCCACTCCAGGCAGAGCACCCTACATGCTCCACTCCAGGCAGAGTACTCTACATGCTCCACTCCAGGCAGAGTACCCTACATGCTCCACTCCAGGCAGAGTACCCTACATGCTCCACTCCAGGCAGAGTACCCTACATGCTCCACTCCAGGCAGAGTACCCTACATGCTCCACTCCAGGCAGAGTACCCTACATGCTCCACTCCAGGCAGAGTACCCTACATGCTCCACTCCAGGCAGAGTACCCTACATGCTCCACTCCAGGCAGAGTACCCTACATGCTCCACTCCAGGCAGAGTACCCTACATGCTCCACTCCAGGCAGAGTACCCTACATGCTCCACTCCAGGCAGAGTACCCTACATGCTCCACTCCAGGCAGAGTACCCTACATGCTCCACTCCAGGCAGAGTACCCTACATGCTCCACTCCAGGCAGAGTACCCTACATGCTCCACTCCAGGCAGAGTACCCTACATGCTCCACTCCAGGCAGAGTACTCTACATGCTCCACTCCAGGCAGAGCACTCTACATGCTCCACTCCAGGCAGAGCACCCTACATGCTCCACTCCAGGCAGAGTACTCTACATGCTCCACTCCAGGCAGAGTACCCTACATGCTCCACTCCAGGCAGAGTACCCTACATGCTCCACTCCAGGCAGAGTACCCTACATGCTCCACTCCAGGCAGAGTACTCTACATGCTCCACTCCAGGCAGAGTACTTTACATGCTCCACTCCAGGCAGAGCACTCTACATGCTCCACTCCAGGCAGAGCACTCTACATGCTCCACTCCAGGCAGAGCACCCTACATGCTCCACTCCAGGCAGAGCACCCTACATGCTCCACTCCAGGCAGAGCACCCTACATGCTCCACTCCAGGCAGAGCACCCTACATGCTCCACTCCAGGCAGAGCACCCTACATGCTCCACTCCAGGCAGAGCACCCTACATGCTCCACTCCAGGCAGAGCACCCTACATGCTCCACTCCAGGCAGAGCACCCTACATGCTCCACTCCAGGCAGAGCACTCTACATGCTCCACTCCAGGCAGAGCACTCTACATGCTCCACTCCAGGCAGAGCACTCTACATGCTCCACTCCAGGCAGAGCACTCTACATGCTCCACTCCAGGCAGAGTACCCTACATGCTCCACTCCAGGCAGAGTACCCTACATGCTCCACTCCAGGCAGAGTACTCTACATGCTCCACTCCAGGCAGAGTACTCTACATGCTCCACTCCGGGCAGAGTACTCTACATGCTCCACTCCGGGCAGAGTACTCTACATGCTCCACTCCGGGCAGAGTACTCTACATGCTCCACTCCGGGCAGAGTACCCTACATGCTCCACTCCGGGCAGAGTACCCTACATGCTCCACTCCGGGCAGAGTACCCTACATGCTCCACTCCGGGCAGAGTACCCTACATGCTCCACTCCGGGCAGAGTACCCTACATGCTCCACTCCGGGCAGAGTACCCTACATGCTCCACTCCGGGCAGAGTACCCTACATGCTCCACTCCGGGCAGAGTACCCTACATGCTCCACTCCGGGCAGAGTACCCTACATGCTCCACTCCGGGCAGAGTACCCTACATGCTCCACTCCAGGCAGAGTACCCTACATGCTCCACTCCAGGCAGAGTACCCTACATGCTCCACTCCAGGCAGAGTACTCTACATGCTCCACTCCAGGCAGAGTACTCTACATGCTCCACTCCAGGCAGAGTACTCTACATGCTCCACTCCAGGCAGAGTACTCTACATGCTCCACTCCAGGCAGAGTACTCTACAAGTAACGGGGACGTACACAGAATTGAAGCCCTTTGCCAGCAGCCAGGACTTCACGTCCTCTGCAGATGAACCGAAGGAGATGTTGATCACTGGAGCATTTTGTCGGGGGAAGGTGAATTTTCTCTGAGCTGCGTTGCGTCCGATGGTCAGTCTGTGAACCAATTCATCCTGAACTTCTTCCATTTGAGATTTCCTCCCTAGAAAACAATCCAAGACATTAGCAGGTCCCCTCCCAGAAGCTGAGATGGACAGCTCTCAGTTATCTGAAGACTCGAGTGATGACCAGAGTCGCCTCCTGTAGGGGGTGGAGAAGGGCGACAAGAAGGTGGGGTGGACTCAATCTCAGCTTGGTCAACCAACAAACTGCCCTCCTGTGCAGGGGCGGCCATATTAAAGATAGAGTCATAAAAAAGAAACTGTCCAACCTCTTTGAACTTTAGGACTTTTACATTTTTGGGCATAATTCTTAATTCGGGACAAAACATCTGCTTGAAAGTCATCTGGGCAGGGTACAAGGACATCTCCAAATAACCCAATGCCCATCTTTCTACAGGAAAAGGATTAAGCACAAGTGGAGAAGGTTCTTGACGTTTCCCCCATGTCCCAGCCAATAGGGTCCATCCAGCAGCGAGAGCTTGGTCCAACTAATCTAGGACCAAACCCAGTTGGATCCAACTAACCCAGTTGGATCCAACTAACCCAGTTGGATCCAACTAACCCAGTTGGATCCAACTAACCCAGTTGGATCCAACTAACCCAGTTGGATCCAACTAACCCAGTTGGATCCAACTAACCCAGTTGGATCCAACTAACCCAGTTGGATCCAACTAACCCAGTTGGATCCAACTAACCCAGTTGGATCCAACTAACCCAGTTGGATCCAACTAACCCAGTTGGATCCAACTAGATTAGTTCGATCCAACTAGATTAGTTCGATCCAACTAGATTAGTTCGATCCAACTAGATTAGTTCGATCCTGGATTAGCTCGATCCTGGTTTAGTTCGATCCTGGTTTAGTTCGATCCTAATCTAGGACCAAACTAAACCGGGACCAAACTAAACCGGGACCAAACTAAACCGGGACCAAACTAAACCGGGACCAAACTAAACCGGGACCAAACTAAACCGGGACCAAACTAAACCGGGACCAAACTAATCCGGGACCAAACTAATCCGGGACCAAACTAATCCGGGACCAAACTAATCCGGGACCAAACTAATCCGTGACCAAACTAATCTGGGACCAAACTAATCTGGGACCAAACTAATCTAGGACCAAACTAATCTAGGACCAAACTAATCTAGGACCAAACTAATATGGGACCAAACTAATATGGGACCAAACTAATCTGGGATCCCACTAATCTTGGACCCCACTAATCTAGACCATGTATGAAGCAAATGAATATTACGTCGGATTCTTTCTCGTGACTGTACAATATATATAGAGATACGGGAGTCAATGGTGACTTACGATCCAATGCCTTGGCCCCTTGTGGATCTCTCCCCGCGCTGCCGCCACCGTCACTGGAGGTGCTGCTTTGCCGGCTGACGAGATTTCCTGATAGATAAGAGCGTGAGGCTGGTGTGGAGATTCCTGGAGGGGCAGGACCTGGAGTTGGAGGGGGGCTGGGTGCCGTCACGTTTGGCTCTATCTGTCGTGCAATAAATTCCGACTTTTGTTTCTAGGAAGATATGAATAGAAGGTTAGGCACGGATCTACACGGATCTCCAGCAGACCAGGACCCAGTACAGGCCCGGGGGGCAGCAGAGCACCCGCAAACTGGAAGGGTTGAAATCCTCATAATCATTTTCAAAATCCATGTCATGTCATCACCTCCCCACATCCTCTCTCTCATCATCATCATCATCATCCTCCCTCTCATCATCATCATCATCATCCTCCCTCTCATCATCATCATCATCCTCCCTCTCATCATCATCATCATCATCCTCCCTCTCATCATCATCATCATCATCCTCCCTCTCATCATCATCATCATCATCCTCCCTCTCATCATCATCATCATCATCCTCCCTCTCATCATCATCATCATCATCCTCCTCTCTCTCATCATCATCATCCTCCCTCTCATCATCATCATCATCATCCTCCTCCCTCTCATCATCATCATCATCATCCTCCTCCCTCTCATCATCATCATCATCATCCTCCTCCCTCTCATCATCATCATCATCATCCTCCTCTCTGTCATCATCATCATCATCATCCTCCTCTCTGTCATCATCGTCATCCTCCTCTCTGTCATCATCGTCATCCTCCTCTCTGTCATCATCGTCATCCTCCTCTCTGTCATCATCGTCATCCTCCTCTCTGTCATCATCGTCATCCTCCTCTCTGTCATCATCGTCATCCTCCTCTCTGTCATCATCGTCATCCTCCTCTCTGTCATCATCGTCATCCTCCTCTCTGTCATCATCGTCATCCTCCTCTCTGTCATCATCGTCATCCTCCTCTCTGTCATCATCGTCATCCTCCTCTCTGTCATCATCGTCATCCTCCTCTCTGTCATCATCGTCATCCTCCTCTCTGTCATCATCGTCATCCTCCTCTCTGTCATCATCGTCATCCTCCCTCTCATCATCGTCATCCTCCCTCTCATCATCGTCATCCTCCCTCTCATCATCGTCCTCCTCCCTCTCATCATCGTCCTCCTCCCTCTCATCATCGTCCTCCTCACTCTCATCATCGTCCTCCTCACTCTCATCATCGTCCTCCTCACTCTCATCATCGTCCTCCTCACTCTCATCATCGTCCTCCTCACTCTCATCATCGTCCTCCTCACTCTCATCATCGTCCTCCTCACTCTCATCATCGTCCTCCTCACTCTCAACATCGTCCTCCTCACTCTCAACATCGTCCTCCTCACTCTCAACATCGTCCTCCTCACTCTCAACATCGTCCTCCTCACTCTCAACATCGTCCTCCTCACTCTCAACATCGTCCTCCTCCCTCTCAACATCGTCCTCCTCACTCTCAACATCATCCTCCTCACTCTCAACATCATCCTCCTCACTCTCAACATCATCCTCCTCACTCTCAACATCATCCTCCTCACTCTCAACATCATCCTTCTCACTCTCAACATCATCCTCCTCACTCTCAACATCATCCTCCTCACTCTCAACATCATCCTCCTTACATAAAACACTTGTTGACCTGTTTGAGTCAATTCATATCAATTCAGCATTTTCTCAGGCACATGACAATGTGTCAGCAGGTCATTGCATGGTCCTTGGGACGCATCCTGGGCCAAGGGGCAACGGTCCCCGGGATACATCCTGGGCCAAGGGGCAACGGTCCCCTGGACACATCCTGGGCCAAGGGGCAACGGTCCCCGGGACACATCCTGGGCCAAGGGGCAACGGTTCCCGGGACACATCCTGGGCCAAGGGCAACGGTCCCCGGGACACATCCTGGGCCAAGGGGCAACGGTCCCCGGGACACATCCTGGGCCGAGAGCCAACGGTCCCCGGGACACATCCTGGGCCGAGAGCCAACGGTCCCCGGGACACATCCTGGGCCGAGGGGCAACGGTCCCCGGGACACATCCTGGGCCAAGGGGCAACGGTCCCCGGGACACATCCTGGGCCAAGGGGCAACGGTCCCCGGGACACATCCTGGGCCAAGGGGCAACGGTCCCCGGGACACATCCTGGGCCGAGAGCCAACGGTCCCCGGGACACATCCTGGGCCAAGGGGCAACGGTCCGCGTTATACAACCCTGACAAAAGGAGCAATGTCTTCAGTACATTTTTGGGCGAGAAGCGGTTGTCCTCTGTACTTGTTATTGGTGTTCTGGATGAAAGAAGTGACGTCTTCACTACGTGTTGTTGGTGGTCCTTGTACATGTTCTGGGGAGAAGTGATATCTTTAGTCCATGTTAAGGGTGACAGAAGCAATGTCCTTGGTGTAGGGGACGTCACTCCTAATCATGTTCTGGGTAAGTAATGATGTTCTGAGTTTGGAAAGAAGTTATTCTGCAGATGATCTGGTCGGGAGAAGTGAACATCTACCGAGATTAAAACTCAAGAACCTCCCTTTTTACACAGACTATCGAGAACCTAAGCGTGAAGCAGGACTCTACTAAGGACCTACCACATACAATATCTCCTGACGATATCACTCCCCTCATACAGTGAATCTACCAAGAGATTTCATTCTTCCAACTTTTACTCCAGTCACAGTCAACAAGTCCCAACCAGAACATCTTCACTTCTTTCAATGAGAGGAGCTCAACTTTACTGACAAGTAAAACCTGAAACAGAGATGGTGCTACCCGAGCCCCGAAACTTGTACCAATGGTTTCCCAAGGTGTAATATAATAGGGGAAATGGAGTCACCAACCGGAAAATAATGGAAGGGACTATTACACGTTGTTGTGATAACCCAAGAATATAGAGCACTGGCAATCCCTCCATAGAGGAGAAGCGCCATCAAGCGACTTGGAGTCGGCTCATGTCAAAGTCGCTGGGAATACGGTCAGTGCACAGACCTACAGGTCACAATCATCACTCAACACAAATGAAAGGAGCGAGGAGAAGACAAGACGCCAGCGGTTACCTCAGACAGTTCTCCCAGTAATTGCTGCCAATGAAGAGAGAGAGAATCTGCAGTTATATACAATCCAAGAGTCCGAGGGTCACACCACACACAGCAGATCCACAAGAGAGATCCGAGGGTCACGCCACACACAGCAGATCCACAAGGGAGATCTGAGGGTCACACCACACACAGCAGATCAACGAGAGAGATCCGAGGGTCACACCACACACAGCAGATCCATGAGAGAGATCCGAGGGTCACGCCACACACAGCAGATCCACGAGGGAGATCCGAGGGTCACACCACACACAGCAGATCAACGAGAGAGATCCGAGGGTCACACCACACACAGCAGATCAACGAGAGAGATCCGAGGGTCACACCACACACAGCAGATCCATGAGAGATCCGAGGGTCACGCCACACACAGCAGATCCACGAGAGAGATCCGAGGGTCACGCCACACACAGCAGATCCACGAGGGAGATCCGAGGGTCACCCCACACACAGCAGATCCACGAGAGAGATCCGAGGGTCACCCCACACGCAGCAGATCCACGAGAGATCCGAGGGTCACACCACACGCAGCAGATCCACGAGAGATCCGAGGGTCACACCACACGCAGCAGATCCACGAGGGAAATCCGAGGGTCACGCCACACACAGCAGATCCACGAGAGATCCATGGATCCACCCGCAGCAGCTCTACCACCCTCCCGCAGCAGCTCTACCACCCTCCCGCAGCAGCTCTACCACCCTCCCGCAGCAGCTCTACCACCCTCCCGCAGCAGCTCTACCACCCTCCCGCAGCAGCTCTACCACCCTCCCGCAGCAGCTCTACCACCCTCCCGCAGCAGCTCTCCCACCTCCCGCAGCAGCTCTCCCACCTCCCGCAGCAGCTCTCCCACCTTCAATCTACTGAGTATATTACTATAGGGAGAAGGTGGGTGCTCACAGATTGCACCGAGCAGAAGATCAGGTCCAGGAAGCAGAAGGAGAAAAGCCTAATCTATAGGGATCATGCAGGGGCACACGCTGGGGTCATACCTTGAAGATCTCAAATTCCTTCTTTGGCATCAAAAGCTTTTACCAGAGAATAACCAACGACAATGGTCAGAACCGGAACCAATCAAAACACACAGATTGTGGATCACATGTAAAACGTGGAGGAAAATCTATTGTACAGGAAATCCGTAATCACTAAAATCCTATAACGTGATATAGTAGATCACAAATATATAAAAGGTACTTACTGTATATAGGAGATCCTAACCCTAAATGACCTACTGCACACAATAACTACCTGGGATCTCACTGATCTACTATACACAATAACTACCTGGGATCTTAGTGATCTACTATACACAATAACTATCTGGGATCTCACTGATCTACTATACACAATAACTACCTGGGATCTCACTGATCTACTATACACAATAACTACCTGGGATCTCACTGATCTCCTATACACAATAACTACCTGGGATCTCAGTGATCTACTATACACAGTGACTACCTGGGATCTCACTGATCTACTATACACAATAACTACCTGGGATCTCAGTGATCTACTATACACAATAACTACCTGGGATCTCAGTGATCTACTATACACAGTGACTACCTGGGATCTCACTGATCTACTATACACAATAACTACCTGGGATCTCAGTGATCTACTATACACAATAACTACCTGGGATCTCAGTGATCTACTATACACAGTGACTCCCTGGGATCTCACTGATCTACTATACACAGTGACTACCTGGGATCTCACTGATCTACTATACACAATAACTACCTGGGATCTCAGTGATCTACTATACACAATAACTACCTGGGATCTTAGTGATCTACTATACACAATAACTACCTGGGATCTCACTGATCTACTATACACAATAACTACCTGGGATCTCACTGATCTACTATACACAATAACTACCTGGGATCTCAGTGATCTACTATACACAGTGACTCCCTGGGATCTCACTGATCTACTATACACAGTGACTACCTGGGATCTCAGTGATCTACTACACACAATAACTACCTGGGATCTCAGTGATCTACTATACACAGTGACTACCTGGGATCTCACTGATCTACTATACACAATAACTACCTGGGATCTCAGTGATCTACTATACACAATAACTACCTGGGATCTCACTGATCTACTATACACAATAACTACCTGGGATCTCAGTGATCTACTATACACAATAACTACCTGGGATCTCACTGATCTACTATACACAGCGACTACCTGGGATCTCACTGATCTCCTATACACAATAACTACCTGGGATCTCACTGATCTACTATACACAATAACTACCTGGGATCTCAGTGATCTACTATATACAATAACTACCTGGGATCTCACTGATCTCCTATACACAATAACTACCTGGGATCTCACTGATCTCCTATACACAATAACTACCTGGGATCTCACTGATCTCCTATACACAATAACTACCTGGGATCTCACTGATCTCCTATACACAATAACTACCTGGGATCTCACTGATCTACTATACACAATAACTACCTGGGATCTCAGTGATCTACTATATACAATAACTACCTGGGATCTCACTGATCTACTATACACAATATCTACCTGGGATCTCACTGATCTACTATACACAATAACTACCTGGGATCTCACTGATCTACTATATACAATAACTACCTGGGATCTCACTGATCTACTATATACAATAACTACCTGGGATCTCACTGATCTCCTATACACAATAACTACCTGGGATCTCACTGATCTCCTATACACAATAACTACCTGGGATCTCACTGATCTACTATACACAATAACTACCTGGGATCTCACTGATCTACTATACACAATAACTACCTGGGATCTCAGTGATCTACTATACACAATAACTACCTGGGATCTCAGTGATCTACTATACACAATAACTACCTGGGATCTCACTGATCTACTATACACAATAACTACCTGGGATCTCACTGATCTACTATACACAATAACTACCTGGGATCTCAGTGATCTACTATACACAGTGACTACCTGGGATCTCACTGATCTACTATACACAATAACTACCTGGGATCTCAGTGATCTACTATACACAATAACTACCTGGGATCTCACTGATCTACTATACACAATAACTACCTGGGATCTCACTGATCTACTATATACAATAACTACCTGGGATCTCACTGATCTACTATACACAATAACTACCTGGGATCTCACTGATCTACTATACACAATAACTACCTGGGATCTCACTGATCTACTATACACAATAACTACCTGGGATCTCACTGATCTACTATACACAATAACTACCTGGGATCTCACTGATCTACTATACACAATAACTACCTGGGATCTCACTGATCTACTATACACAATAACTACCTGGGATCTCAGTGATCTACTATACACAGTGACTACCTGGGATCTCACTGATCTACTATACACAATAACTACCTGGGATCTCAGTGATCTACTATACACAATAACTACCTGGGATCTCACTGATCTACTATACACAATAACTACCTGGGATCTCACTGATCTACTATATACAATAACTACCTGGGATCTCACTGATCTACTATACACAATAACTACCTGGGATCTCACTGATCTACTATATACAATAACTACCTGGGATCTCACTGATCTACTATATACAATAACTACCTGGGATCTCACTGATCTCCTATACACAATAACTACCTGGGATCTCACTGATCTACTATATACAATAACTACCTGGGATCTCACTGATCTACTATACACAATAACTACCTGGGATCTCACTGATCTCCTATACACAATAACTACCTGGGATCTCACTGATCTACTATACACAATAACTACCTGGGATCTCACTGATCTACTATACACAATAACTACCTGGGATCTCACTGATCTCCTATACACAATAACTACCTGGGATCTCAGTGATCTACTATACACAATAACTACCTGGGATCTCACTGATCTACTATACACAATAACTACCTGGGATCTCACTGATCTACTATACACAATAACTACCTGGGATCTCACTGATCTACTATACACAATAACTACCTGGGATCTCACTGATCTCCTATACACAATAACTACCTGGGATCTCACTGATCTACTATACACAATAACTACCTGGGATCTCAGTGATCTACTATACACAATAACTACCTGGGATCTCACTGATCTCCTATACACAATAACTACCTGGGATCTCACTGATCTCCTATACACAATAACTACCTGGGATCTCAGTGATCTACTATACACAATAACTACCTGGGATCTCAGTGATCTCCTATACACAATAACTACCTGGGATCTCACTGATCTACTATACACAATAACTACCTGGGATCTTAGTGATCTACTATACACAATAACTACCTGGGATCTCACTGATCTACTATACACAATAACTACCTGGGATCTTAGTGATCTACTATACACAATAACTATCTGGGATCTCACTGATCTACTATACACAATAACTACCTGGGATCTCACTGATCTACTATACACAATAACTACCTGGGATCTCACTGATCTACTATACACAATAACTACCTGGGATCTCACGGATCTACTATACACAATAACTACCTGGGATCTCACTGATCTCCTATACACAATAACTACCTGGGATCTCACTGATCTCCTATACACAATAACTACCTGGGATCTCACTGATCTACTATACACAATAACTACCTGGGATCTCACTGATCTCCTATACACAATAACTACCTGGGATCTCAGTGATCTACTATACACAATAACTACCTGGGATCTCACTGATCTACTATACACAATAACTACCTGGGATCTCACTGATCTCCTATACACAATAACTACCTGGGATCTCACTGATCTACTATACACAATAACTACCTGGGATCTCACTGATCTACTATACACAATAACTACCTGGGATCTCACTGATCTCCTATACACAATAACTACCTGGGATCTCACTGATCTCCTATACACAATAACTACCTGGGATCTCACTGATCTACTATACACAATTTCTACCTGGGATCTCACTGATCTACTATACACAATAACTACCTGGGATCTCACTGATCTACTATACACAATAACTACCTGGGATCTCACTGATCTACTATACACAATAACTACCTGGGATCTCAGTGATCTACTATATACAATAACTACCTGGGATCTCAGTGATCTACTATACACAATAACTACCTGGGATCTCACTGATCTACTATACACAATAACTACCTGGGATCTCACTGATCTACTATATACAATAACTACCTGGGATCTCACTGATCTACTATACACAATAACTACCTGGGATCTCACTGATCTCCTATACACAATAACTACCTGGGATCTCAGTGATCTACTATACACAATAACTACCTGGGATCTCACTGATCTACTATACACAATAACTACCTGGGATCTCACTGATCTCCTATACACAATAACTACCTGGGATCTCACTGATCTACTATACACAATAACTACCTGGGATCTCACTGATCTCCTATACACAATAACTACCTGGGATCTCACTGATCTACTATACACAATAACTACCTGGGATCTCACTGATCTCCTATACACAATAACTACCTGGGATCTCACTGATCTCCTATACACAATAACTACCTGGGATCTCACTGATCTACTATATACAATAACTACCTGGGATCTCACTGATCTACTATACACAATAACTACCTGGGATCTCACTGATCTACTATACACAATAACTACCTGGGATCTCACTGATCTACTATACACAATAACTACCTGGGATCTCAGTGATCTACTATACACAATAACTACCTGGGATCTCACTGATCTACTATACACAATAACTACCTGGGATCTCACTGATCTCCTATACACAATAACTACCTGGGATCTCAGTGATCTACTATACACAATAACTACCTGGGATCTCTGTGATCTCCTATACACAATAACTACCTGGGATCTCACTGATCTCCTATACACAATAACTACCTGGGATCTCACTGATCTCCTATACACAATAACTACCTGGGATCTCACTGATCTCCTATACACAATAACTACCTGGGATCTCAGTGATCTACTATACACAATAACTACCTGGGATCTCAGTGATCTACTATACACAATAACTACCTGGGATCTCAGTGATCTCCTATACACAATAACTACCTGGGATCTCAGTGATCTCCTATACACAATAACTACCTGGGATCTCAGTGATCTACTATACACAATAACTACCTGGGATCTCACTGATCTCCTATACACAATAACTACCTGGGATCTCACTGATCTACTATACACAATAACTACCTGGGATCTCACTGATCTCCTATACACAATAACTACCTGGGATCTCACTGATCTCCTATACACAATAACTACCTGGGATCTCAGTGATCTACTACACACAATAACTACCTGGGATCTCACTGATCTCCTATACACAATAACTACCTGGGATCTCACTGATCTACTATATACAATAACTACCTGGGATCTCACTGATCTACTATACACAATAACTACCTGGGATCTCACTGATCTCCTATACACAATAACTACCTGGGATCTCAGTGATCTACTATACACAATAACTACCTGGGATCTCACTGATCTACTATACACAATAACTACCTGGGATCTCACTGATCTCCTATACACAATAACTACCTGGGATCTCACTGATCTACTATACACAATAACTACCTGGGATCTCACTGATCTACTATACACAATAACTACCTGGGATCTCACTGATCTACTATACACAATAACTACCTGGGATCTCACTGATCTACTATACACAATAACTACCTGGGATCTGACTGATCTACTATACACAATAACTACCTGGGATCTCACTGATCTCCTATACACAATAACTACCTGGGATCTCAGTGATCTCCTATACACAATAACTACCTGGGATCTCACTGATCTACTATACACAATAACTACCTGGGATCTCACTGATCTACTATACACAATAACTACCTGGGATCTGACTGATCTACTATACACAATAACTACCTGGGATCTGACTGATCTCCTATACACAATAACTACCTGGGATCTCACTGATCTACTATACACAATAACTACCTGGGATCTCACTGATCTACTATACACACTGCTCATGATGTCTGTGATCTACTATATATAGTCCTATCCAATAACTGGCCAATCATGGGGCCACCCCAAGAAGCTGTGAGAAGTATATAGTATCTACATGCACATTATATACAGTCACTATATGTGAAGAGACTATGGCCTCCTTCTTCCCTGTACATTATCGGCAGCAGGAAGGAAAGCAGTAACCCTGATCCCCAGAAATCCTAGGGGTACAGAAGGCTGTGGGGTACCTGGATTGTCTGGCTGTAGACCGGCTCTGAACGCCCCAATTGTGATGGCTCCTCGGGTTTCATTACTCCCAGGATGTTGTTTGGCACAAATCCAGAAGAACCGCTGGAATTTCTCACCTTCCACCACTGCTTTCTATCATCCATGACCTGAAACGTAAGGTGAGAAGCTGCTGGAAGCCGGGAACCATGCACCCGCTGCATCAGAGGGGTCATCACCCTGAGCCTTATTCGCGTCATAGACAATAGGCAAAGACCTTGCGAGGGCCCACCCTCGGCTCCACTGACCTCGCGAGGGCAACTGACTGGATAATACAATACTTAACCTCCCAGGCAGAGACTTACAGCTGCATTAACCAAGTTTCTCATGCTGGAGACCTCCTCCCTCTGCATCGGCAGAGGTGTTGCATTTGCGGGAGGGGTGGATCTTGCATAGGCGGCCACCATCAATGACTGCAGTGCCATCGGACCGCTGAAAGCGCCTTCTGGTACCCAATAGTGTATTTACAGTGGAGTAGCAAAGTGAACAATGATTCAACTGTTTGCCGCTGCCCTAAAGGCCCAAACATCTGCCGCCTGAGGCGAGATGAGAATGGCAGAGGCAGCCCTGCCCATGCATATGCAACACCCCAGCCAACGCATAGGCAAGGTGGTAGTTACAAATGGCACCCTCTCCATATTACGATCAATCTGGTGAGCCTGTGCAACTCATCCAGAAGATAATTCTAGGAGAATTTTGTGTAATTGCAGCTGTTTATTCTACCTGGCAAGGCAACAGTTAACTGGTGTATGTAATTATCTAATGAGGTTTCTGGAAGGTGATTGGAGAGGTGCTACCACCTGACCAGGGGAGTATACAGTCATGGCCAAAAGTTCTGAGAATGATACAAATGTAAAATTTTACAAAGTCTCCTGCATCAGGTGTTATAATGGTAATTTGCATATTCTCCAGAATGTTATAAAGAGGGATCAGCTTAACAGCAATTCATTGCAAAGTCAATATTTGCCTAGAAAATGAACTTTTCCCCCCAAAACACATTTCCCCTTCATTGCAGGCGCCTTAGGCGGAGCAGCTGCCATGGTGTCAGTGATGTCTCCAGTAACACAGCTGCGGGGGCTGATGAGGACAGGGCTGGAGATCAGTCTGTCAGGATTAGGTAACAATCACACCCCTGGACACTTTTCAAGGAGGCTGGTGCTTGGCATCATTGTTTCTCTTCTGTTACCCATGGTTATCTCTAAAGAAACATGTGCAGTCATCATTGCACTGCACAAAACTGGCCGAACAGGGAAGAGTATCGCAGCGAGAAAGATTGCACCTCAGTCACCGATCTATCGCATCATCAAGGAATTCAAGGAGAGAGGCTCCATTGTTACCAAAAAGGCTCCAGGAGCCCAAGAAGGACCAGCAAGCGCCAGGAGCGTCTCTTACAAGTGTCTCAGCTTGGGGGTGGGGCTCCCAGCATCGCAGAGCTCAGGAATGGCAGCAGCAGGTGTGAGGCATCTGCAGGCACTGTGACACTGCGGAGACTCCTGGAGCAAGGCCTGGTGTCCAGGAGGGCAGCACAGAAGCCGCTTCTCTCCAGAAACCATCAGGGACAGACTGATATTCTGCAGGAGCTGCAGGGAGTGGACGCTGAGGACTGGGGGTAAGTTATTTCTCTGATGAATCCCCTTTCCGATTGTTGGGAGAAGACAAGGTGAGCGATGCCCCCAGTCCTGTCTCCTGCACCTGTAAAGCTCCTGCAGCCATTCATGTGTGGGGGGGGGGCGGCTTCTCAGCCAAGGGAATCGCCCTAAAAACACCTCCATGAATAAAGAATGGACTAGAATGTCCTCCAGGAGCCCCTTCTCCCAACCCTCCCGGAGCAGATGGTGATGAGCAATGCCTTCTCCAGCATGATGGAGCACCTGCCATAAAGGGGAGAACTAAATGGCTCCGGGAACAGAACACAGAGATTCTGGGTCCATGGCCCGGAAACTCCCCGGATCTTATCCCATTGAGAACTTGTGGTCAATCATCAAGACTTGCTGCAGTAACTCCTTCTCACTGACAATAAAAGCTTCTGTTCCCCATAATATGATTGCACTTGTATTTCTGTATGTGATAAACATCTGACAGACCAGAGGGACACATCATGTGACAATAGAAGATTTGTGTCATTCTCAAAACTTATGGCCATGACTGTATAAACCCTTGCTGAGTGAGAGACTCCATCTTGGAGTCAGACTGAAGAGTCAAGAGAGAGTGCGAGTGAGCAGCACACCTTCAGTGCTGCCACAGACATTAATCCCAGGAACTTCTAGTGCCTCAGGCCTACTGCCTGGCACCCAGGGAAAGTCTAAAGACTTAAGCCCAGAACTGCAGCTTCCACCACTTGGACTCCATCTGAACCAGCCTCCAGGCCACCAAAAAAAGGCTAGGCCCCAGTGGGGGATGTTGCACATATATATCTGATCAATGAAATCACAGCATGTCTGCATGGAGAAAACTAGAAGTCCATGGGGGCTGCTGTGATTTCATTGATCAGATATACCTGCATGGGGTACAGTTTGCTAATGTTAAGAGGTTTAAGGACCTGTGATGATGCCAGCCCGAGGAGGCCACGTCCCCATCATCTCGCTATAGATATCCCTGGATACCAGGTAAAATTATAAAGTTGAATTTATGGGGATCTGAGGGAAACAATATTTAGCTAAAAGAAGGTTGTCAACTAGTTACCAGGGCTGTATGGGAACCTGCCACTAGCTGTAAAAAATGTGGTGACAGGTTCTCTTTAATCATTTCTTCAATCATTGGGGAGCGGTTGTTACCTCCACAATGTCATCCTTCAGCACGGAGAGCTCATTCAGGTTTCTGGCCACAAAGTCGTATCTGCAAATAGCAAACTTCATGGAGAGCGCTGCCGCCTGCTTCCTGTTGTCAAAGAAAGGTTACAAAATGATAACCAGGATCCCAGGGGTTAATGAAACCTGCTAGATTGAGAATTAACAAAGGCCTTAAGAGGGTCTCCACCACCTGACTGAGCCCCCAATGTTCTACCTCAGTTCTTCACGCAGGACACATGTCCAGGTCACATGAACATTCCCCATGCACAGATAGATTCCACCATCCAGTGTATAATATACTGGTGTCCCCATCGTGGCCTCCTCCATCCAGTGTGTGATATACTGGTGTCCCCATCGTGGTCGCCTCCATCCAGTGTGTGATATACTGGTGTCCCCATCGTGGTCTCCTCCATCCAGTGTGTAATATACTGGTGTCCCCATCGTGGTCTCCTCCTTCCAGTGTATAATATACTGGTGTCCCCATCATGGCCTCCTCTATCCAGTGTATAATATACTGGTGTCCTCATCGTGGCCTCCTCCAACCAGTGTGTGATATACTGGTGTCCCCATGGTGGCCTCCTCCATCCAGTGTGTGATATACTGGTGTCCCCATCGTGGTCTCCTCCATCCGGTGTGATATACTGGTGTCCCCATCGTGGTCTCCTCCATCCAGTGTGTGATATACTGGTGAACCCATCGTGGCCTCCTCCATCCACTGTGTAATATGCTGGTGTCCCCATCATGGCCTCCTCCATCCAGTGTATAATATACTGGTGTCCCCATCGTGGCCTCCTCCATCCAGTGTATAATATACGGATGTCCCCATCGTGGCCTCCTCCATCCAGTGTATAATAAACTGGTGTCCCCATCGTGGTCTCCTCCATCCAGTGTATAATATACTGGTGTCCCCATCGTGGTCTTCACCATCCAGTGTATAATATACTGGTGTCCCCATCATGGCCTTGTCCATCGAGTGTATAATATACTGGTGTCCCCATCGTGGTCTTCACCATCCAGTGTGTAATATACTGGTGTCCCCATCGTTGTCTCCTCCATCCAGTGTATAATACACTGGTGTCCCCATCGTGGTCTTCACCATCCAGTGTATAATATACTGGTGTCCCCATTGTGGCCTCCTCCATCCTGTGTATAATATACTGGTGTCCCCATCATGGCCTCCTCCATCCAGTATGTGATATGCTGGTGTCCCAATTGTGGCCTCCTCCATCCTGTGTATAATATACTGGTGTCCCCATCGTGGTCTCCTCCATCCAGTGTGTGATATGCTGGTGTCCCCATCGTAGCCTCCTCCATCCAGTGTGTGATATACTGGTGTCCCCATCGTGGTCTCCTCCATCCAGTGTGTGATATGCTGGTGTCCCCATCGTAGCCTCCTCCATCCAGTGTATAATATACTGGTGTCCCCATCGTGTGATGCTGCTCCCTGCTCACTCGCGCGAGAGGAGGGGGAGGTCATGTGACACTGCCCCCTGTATATTCGGGCGGGAGGATGGGGAAGCCATGTGATGCTGCCCCCTGCACACTCGGGCGGGAGGAGGGGGGCTGGTCATGTGGCGCTGCCCCCTTCACACTCGGGCGGGTGGAGGGGGAGGCCATGTGACACTGCCCCCTGCACACTCGGGCGGGAGGTCATGTGACGCTGCCCCCTGCACACTCGGGCGGGAGGAGGGGGAGGCCATGTGACGCCTCGTCCATCCAGTGTGTGATATACTGGTGTCCCCATCGTGGTCTCCTCCATCCAGTGTGTGATATACTGGTGTCCCCATCGTGGCCTCCTCCATCCAGTGTGTGATATACTGGTGTCCACATCGTGGCCTCCTCCATCCAGTGTGTGATATACTGGTGTCCCCATCATGGTCTCCTCCATCCAGTGTATAATGTACTGGAGTCCCCATCGTGGCCTCCTCCATCCAGTGTGTGATATACTGGTGTCCCCATCGTGGCCTCCTCCATCCAGTGTGTAATATACTGGTGTCCCCATCGTGGTCTCCTCCATCCAGTGTGTAATATACTGGTGTCCCCATTGTGTGATGCTGCTCCCTGCTCACTCGGGCGGGAGGTCATGTGACGCTGCCCCTGCACACTCGGGCGGGAGGAGAGGGGAGGTCATGTGACGCTGCCCCTGCACACTCAGGCGGGTGGAGGGGGAGGCCATGTGACATTGCCACCTGCACACTCGGGTGGGAGGTCATGTGACGCTGCCCCTTGCACACTCGGGCAGGAGGCCATGTGACGCCTCGTCCATCCAGTGCGTGATATAATGGTGTCCCCATCATGGTCTCCTCCATCCAGTGTGTGATATACTGGTGTCCCCATCGTGGCCTCGTCCATCCAGTGTGTGATATACTGGTGTCCCCATCGTGGCCTCCTCCATCGAGTGTATAATATACCGGTGTCCCCATCGTGGTCTCCACATCCAGTGTGTGATATACTGGTGTCCCCATCGTGGTCTCCACATCCAGTGTGTGATATACTGGTGTCCCCATCGTGGTCTCCTCCATCAAATGTGTGATATACTGGTGTCCCCATCGTGGTCTCCACCATCCAGTGTGAGATATACTGGTGTCCCCATCGCGGTCTCCTCCATCCTGTGTGTGAGATATACTGGTGTCGCCATGGTGGCCTCCTCCATCCAGTGTGTGATATACTGGTGTCCCCATCCTGGTCTCCTCCATCCAGTGTATAATATACTGGTTTCCCCATCCTGGTCTTCTCCATCCAGTGTGTGATATACTGGTGTCCCCATCGTGGCCTCCTCCATCCAGTGTGTAATATACTGGTGTCCCCATCGTGGTCTCCTCCATCCAGTGTGTAATATACTGGTGTCCCCATTGTGTGATGCTGCTCCCTGCTCACTCGGGCGGGAGGTCATGTGACGCTGCCCCTGCACACTCGGGCGGGAGGAGAGGGGAGGTCATGTGACGCTGCCCCTGCACACTCAGGCGGGTGGAGGGGGAGGCCATGTGACATTGCCACCTGCACACTCGGGTGGGAGGTCATGTGACGCTGCCCCTTGCACACTCGGGCAGGAGGCCATGTGACGCCTCGTCCATCCAGTGCGTGATATAATGGTGTCCCCATCATGGTCTCCTCCATCCAGTGTGTGATATACTGGTGTCCCCATCGTGGCCTCGTCCATCCAGTGTGTGATATACTGGTGTCCCCATCGTGGCCTCCTCCATCGAGTGTATAATATACCGGTGTCCCCATCGTGGTCTCCACATCCAGTGTGTGATATACTGGTGTCCCCATCGTGGTCTCCACATCCAGTGTGTGATATACTGGTGTCCCCATCGTGGTCTCCTCCATCAAATGTGTGATATACTGGTGTCCCCATCGTGGTCTCCACCATCCAGTGTGAGATATACTGGTGTCCCCATCGCGGTCTCCTCCATCCTGTGTGTGAGATATACTGGTGTCGCCATGGTGGCCTCCTCCATCCAGTGTGTGATATACTGGTGTCCCCATCCTGGTCTCCTCCATCCAGTGTATAATATACTGGTTTCCCCATCCTGGTCTTCTCCATCCAGTGTATAATATACTGGTGTCCCCATCGTGGTCTCCTCCCTCCAGTGTGTGATATACTGGTGTCCCCATCGTGGTCTCCTCCATCCAGTGTGTGATATACTGGTGTCCCCATCGTGGTCTCCTCCATCCAGTGTGTGATATACTGGTTTCCCCATCCTGGTCTCCTCCCTCCAGTGTATAATATACTGGTGTCCCCATCGTGGTCTCCTCCATCCAGTGTGTGATATACTGGTGTCCCCATCGTGGTCTCCTCCCTCCAGTGTATAATATACTGGTGTCCCCATCGTGGTCTCCTCCATCCAGTGTGTGATATACTGGTGTCCCCATCGTGGTCTTCACCATCCAGTGTATAATATACTGGTGTCCCCATCGTGGCCTTGTCCATCCAGTGTATAATATACAGGTGTCCCCATCGTGGTCTCCTCCATCCAGTGTATAATATACCGGTGTCCCCATCGTGGTCTCCTCCATCCAGTGTGTGATATACTGGTGTCTCCATCGTGACCTCCTCCATCCAGTGTGTGATATACTGGTGTCCCCATCGTGGTCTTCACCATCCAGTGTATAATATACTGGTGTCCCCATCGTGGCCTTGTCCATCCAGTGTATAATATACAGGTGTCCCCATCGTGGTCTCCTCCATCCAGTGTATAATATACCGGTGTCCCCATCGTGGCCTCCTCCATCCCGTGTGTAATATACTGGTGTCCCCATCGTGGTCTCCTCCATCCAGTGTGTGATATACTGGTGTCCCCATCGTGGCCTCCTCCATCCCGTGTGTAATATACTGGTGTCCCCATCGTGACCTCCTCCATCTAGTGTGTGATATACTAGTGTCCCCATCGTGGCCTCCTCCAACCAGTGTGTGATATACTGGTGTCCCCATCGTGGCCTCCTCCATCCCGTGTGTAATATACTGGTGTCCCCATCGTGGTCTCCTCCATCCAGTGTGTGATATACTGGTGTCCCCATCGTGGCCTCCTCCATCCCGTGTGTAATATACTGGTGTCCCCATCGTGACCTCCTCCATCTAGTGTGTGATATACTAGTGTCCCCATCGTGGCCTCCTCCATCCAGTGTGTAATATACCGGTGTCCCCATCGTGGCCTCCTCCATCCCGTGTGTAATATACTGGTGTCCCCATCGTGACCTCCTCCATCTTGTGTGTGATATACTAGTGTCCCCATCGTGGCCTCCTCCATCCAGTGTGTGATATACTGGTGTCCCCATCGTGTGATGATCCTTCCCTGCTCACTCGGTCGGGCGGGAGGATGGGGAGGCCATGTGACGCTACCCCTGCACACTCAGTGGGAAGAGGGGGAGGACGTGTGACGCTGCCCCCTGCACACTCGGGAGGGAGGTCATGTGACGCTACCCCTGCACACTCAGGATGGAGGAGGGGAAGGCCATGTGACGCTGCCCCCTGCACTCTCAGGCAGGAGGAGGGGGAGGCCATGTGACGCTGCCCCCTGCACACGCAGTGGGAAAATGGGGAGGTCATGTGACGCTGCCCCCTGCACACTCGGGAGGGAGGAGGGGAAGGTCATGTGACGCTGCCCCCTGCACACTCGGGAGGGAGGTCATGTGACGCTACCCCTGCACACTCGGGAGGGAGGTCATGTGACGCTACCCCTGCACACTGCCCCCTGCACACTCGGGAGGGAGGTCATGTGACGCTACCCCTGCACACTCGGGAGGGAGGAGGGGAAGGTCATGTGACGCTGCCCCCTGCACACTCGGGAGGGAGGTCATGTGACGCTACTCCTGCACACTCGGGAGGGAGGTCATGTGACGCTACCCCTGCACACTCGGGAGGGAGGAGGGGAAGGTCATGTGACGCTGCCCCCTGCACACTCGGGAGGGAGGAGGCCATGTGACGCTGCCCCCTGCACACTCGGGAGGGAGGAGGGGGAGGCCATGTGACGCTGCCCCCTGCACACTCAGCGGGAACAGGGGAAGGTCATGTGACGCTGCCCCCTGCACACTCGGGGGGAAGAGGGGGAGGCCATGTGACGCTGCCCTCTGCACACTCCGTGGGAAGAGGGGGAGGTCATGTGACGCTGCCCCCTGCACACTCGGGAGGGAGGAGGGGAAGGTCATGTGACGCTGCGTACAGTCTTATACACCTGCATGTAGCTATAAGAGTTTTATGTACTGTGTTGAATATATAGCACAGGGGTCAGGTGTCATTTTGGGTTATGTTCTGGCTAATTTTCACCCCTTGGTCAGACTAGATGGAACCCAAATTTTATAAGTGAGATTTGATGTTACGCTGCGTCCTGGCCCCGTGTGCTGTATACATGTAGCTGCAGGGCCCCCGTGTGCTGTATACATGTAGCTGCAGGGCCCCCGTGTGCTGTATACATGTAGCTGTATGGTTCCGTTTACTGTATACATGTAGCTGTAGGGCCCCGTGTGCTGTATACATGTAGCTGCAGGGCCCCCGTGTGCTGTATACATGTAGCTGCAGGGCCCCTTGTGCTGTATACATGTAGCTGCAGGGCCCCTTGTGCTGTATACATGTAGCTGTAGGGTCCCGTGTGCTGTATACATGTAGCTGCAGGGCCCCGTGTGCTGTATACATGTAGCTGTAGGGCCCCGTGTACTGTATACATGTAGCTGTAGGGCCCCGTGTGCTGTATACATGTAGCTGCAGGGTCCCGTGTGCTGTATACATGTAGCTGTAGGGCCCCGTGTGCTGTATACATGTAGCTGTAGGGTCCCGTGTGCTGTATACATGTAGCTGAAGGGCCCCTTGTGCTGTATACATGTAGCTGTAGGGCCCCGTGTGCTGTATACATGTAGCTGTAGGGCCCCGTGTGCTGTATACATGTAGCTGCAGGGCCCCGTGTGCTGTATACATGTAGCTGCAGGGCCCCGTGTGCTGTATACATGTAGCTGTAGGGTCCCGTGTGCTGTATACATGTAGCTGTAGGGCCCCGTGTGCTGTATACATGTAGCTGCAGGGCCCCGTGTGCTGTATACATGTAGCTGTAGGGCCCCGTGTGCTGTAAACATGTAGCTGCAGGGCCCCCGTGTGCTGTATACATGTAGCTGTAGGGTCCCGTGTGCTGTATACATGTAGCTGCAGGGCCCCGTGTGCTGTATACATGTAGCTGTAGGGTCCCGTGTGCTGTATACATGTAGCTGTAGGGCCCCGTGTACTGTATACATGTAGCTGTAGGGTCCCGTGTGCTGTATACATGTAGCTGTAGGGCCCCGTGTACTCCACGTTGCACTGATCTTTTTCGGGTCCAATAATGGATAATACAGAAGCGTCTCGTTTATTAATGTAATAATAATATTTACAGCTCGTGGATTTGATTTGATTGTTATACAGCGGGGGAGGGGGATAAATCACTGGGAGAAAATCAATTCTCCTCATCCACTGACCCCCAGTCCCACGGAGGAGACCCCACAGGTCGTGGATGAGAAGAAGAGGAGCATGGGTCATGTGATCAGACAATCTCTTAGGATTTAGGATGAGATTAGGGTAAGTGATTGGAGGGAGGGGTAATTATTATATACAGCAATGATTATTGGATGGTACAGGGAATCTCAGGACTCGGCTGCCTGATCCCATGTTCTTCGGAGAACTGGCGACTATTGCACGCAGTCCGGGGGACCTCGGGTTAGTAATTATAGAAATAATAATTCCTGTGACAAGAACAGAAGTAAATGAGTCAGTGATGGATATGGAAAAAAATGAAGCATCACAGCAGGAGAGTGGGGGAGCCACGGCAGATGTCCACCTAACCGGGGACCTCGGCAGATGTCCCCCTAACCCGGGACCTCGGCAGATGTCCCCCTAACCCGGGACCTCGGCAGATGTCCACCTAACCCGGGGGCCTCGGCAGATGGCCACATAACCCGGGACCTCGGCAGATGGCCACCTAACCCGGGGGCCTCGGCAGATGTCCCCCTAACCCGGGACCTCGGCAGATGTCCACCTAACCCGGGGGCCTCGGCAGATGTCCACATAACCCGGGGGCCTCGGCAGATGTCCACATAACCCGGGGGCCTCGGCAGATGTCCACATAACCCGGGGGCCTCGGCAGATGTCCACATAACCCGGGGGCCTCGGCAGATGTCCACATAACCCGGGGGCCTCGGCAGATGTCCACATAACCCGGGGGCCTCGGCAGATGTCCACATAACCCGGGGGCCTCGGCAGATGTCCACATAACCCGGGGGCCTCGGCAGATGTCCACATAACCCGGGGGCCTCGGCAGATGTCCACATAACCCGGGGGCCTCGGCAGATGTCCACATAACCCGGGGGCCTCGGCAGATGTCCACATAACCCGGGGGCCTCGGCAGATGTCCACATAACCCGGGGGCCTCGGCAGATGTCCACATAACCCGGGGGCCTCGGCAGATGTCCACATAACCCGGGGGCCTCGGCAGATGTCCACATAACCCGGGGGCCTCGGCAGATGTCCACCTAACCCGGGAGCCTCGGCAGATGGCCACCTAACCTGGGAGCCTCGGCAGATGGCCACCTAACCCGGGACCTCGGCAGATGGCCACCTAACCCAGGACCTCGGCAGATGGCCACCTAACCCGGGAGCCTCGGCAGATGGCCACCTAACCTGGGGGCCTCGGCAGATGGCCACCTAACCTGGGGGCCTCGGCAGATGGCCACCTAACCTGGGGGCCTCGGCAGATGGCCACCTAACCTGGGGGCCTCGGAAGATGGCCACCTAACCCGGGACCTCGGCAGATGGCCACCTAACCCGGGACCTCGGCAGATGGCCACCTAACCCGGGACCTCGGCAGATGGCCACATAACCCGGGGGCCTCGGCAGATGGCCACCTAACCCGGGACCTCGGCAGATGGCCACCTAACCCGGGACCTCGGCAGATGGCCACCTAACCCGGGACCTCGGCAGATGTTCACATAACCCGGAACCTCGGCAGATGTCCACATAACCCGGAACCTCGGCAGATGTCCACATAACCCTAATATACTAAAAGTACAGATTTCTATTCCACTTACCCGTCTGGTGGAGCTGGATCCCGGACACTGGAATACTGCAAATTCAAAACATGGACGCTCTTATTACATAACAGGTGAGGATTACCAAAACTTTACCCTAATGTATTAGGGTAATACTAATAATAATAAGAAGAATAATAATCCTCTCCATAATAATAATAATAAAAAAAAAATTCTCTCGGTTTGGGATTTCAACTACTCTACATGTAATAGAGACAGAGCCGCCCTCCACTAGGCTATCGGCTTCGTGGTTATCAACGGGAGACAGTGACACAGGCTCCATGCACTGCTATGTAGAGACACATCTTCTCAGATTACTATTGTCATTATTGAGACGGCTATTATTATTATTTTTATTATTTTCATGGAGACCACCATCATCTCAATACTAATAATCTCAATAATCATCTCTGAGAAGATCCCTCTCTATGTATCAGTGTGTCACTCTTCGTTACACTCCTCCTCTCCCTGACATCCCATGAGCTTACAGCTTAGTGGGTAGAGGCTCCTGTCTCTATAACAGAGGGTCTGGGGTTCGAATCCCGGGCTGGCGCCGCGGCAGGAGAGGGGGGACAGCGCCACGGCCGGCAGGAGAGGGGGGACGGCACCGCGGCCGGCAGGAGAGGGGGGTCGGCGCCGCGGCCGGCAGGAGAGGGGGGACGGCACCGCGGCCGGCAGGAGAGGGGGGACGGCACCGCGGCCGGCAGGAGAGGGGGGTCGGCGCCGCGGCCGGCAGGAGAGGGGGGACGGCGCCGCGGCCGGCAGGAGAGGGGGGACGGCGCCGCGGCCGGCAGGAGAGGGGGGACGGCGCCGCGGCCGGCAGGAGAGGGGGGACGGCGCCGCGGCCGGCAGGAGAGGGGGGACGGCGCCGCGGCCGGCAGGAGAGGGGGGACGGCGCCGCGGCCGGCAGGAGAGGGGGGACGGCGCCGCGGCCGGCAGGAGAGGGGGGACCGGCGCCGCGGCCGGCAGGAGAGGGGGGACGGCGCCTCGGCCGGCAGGAGAGGGGTGACGGCGCCGCGGCCGGCAGGAGAGGGGGGCCGCCGGCAGGTGTTGCTTATGTTGGAGGGAATAGAAGGAATTATTCTGCAGTGTAAGATGAGGTTCTGGTGGTCTAGGGGCGGGATGGAGAAGAAAGAAAGGTCTACAATGAGAAGAATTAGCGATTGACTTATGCTTTTTTTGGATGTTGCTCATACATCCCCCCTCCCCAATGTCCTCGGACCCCAGCATCACACAGACGTCTCATACCTCTGAGGGAAAACTTCGGGATTCTTGCTGTGGTTCTGGCGGTTTTGATGGCAACTCAAACATCTGATTTCTTTCTGGTTCTTTGGGAACGTTTCCAAAGTTTAAGATGGGAGGTTCCCAGCCATTCCTGAAGCGCGGGATGTACGGGGGGATGAACTGATCTTTAGGCCACTCCATCCTAGGGATAGAAGTCAGGGAGTGAGGACTGATCCGGAGCTGAGGGATTGTGCTGGAGCCATCACAAGTGACCATTACCTGGATTTACTCCACGTATCACCCAGAGACAGCCACAGCTTCTTCTCCTCCTCGTTCAGCACAAAGTTTAGGAAATCAATGGCGTCCTTCATCAGGAGCGGGCTCAGGACGCTGTGGGCAAGCTCCGCCCCTCCGGTGGCTTCCACCATCTGTAGGACAAGGGACCATCAAATACTGCAGCAAACATGGTAACAAGGTACATACATTATTTACAAAAAAGGTCCAAGCGACTTCACGGAGACCCATCAGTCAATTCACTAATAAAACAACATGAAAAATAAGAGAATAATAGAACTCGCCGAAAAGTTTTCAACACACAATAAAAAATTATCTGGTCTATGGGGAGATCTCTGCGTCATATGTTACAGCTGTGGGGTAGTTACCTGTATGAGTGTACAGCACGATCAGTGTATATTGTATATCAGGTGTCGCTGCTGGTTAGTGATACAATGTTACAGCCGTGGGGTAGTTACCTGTATGAGTGTACAGCACGGTCAGTGTATATTGTATATCAGGTGTCGCTGCTGGATAGTGATACAATGTTACAGCTGTGGGGTAGTTACCTGTATGAGTGTACAGCACGGTCAGTGTATATTGTATATCAGGTGTCGCTGCTGGTTAGTGATACAATGTTACAGCCGTGGGGTAGTTACCTGTATGAGTGTACAGCACGGTCAGTGTATATTGTATATCAGGTGTCGCTGCTGGTTAGTGATACAATGTTACAGCTGTGGGGTAGTTACCTGTATGAGTGTACAGCACAGTCAGTGTATATTGTATATCAGGTGTCGCTGCTGGTTAGTGATACAATGTTACAGCTGTGGGGTAGTTACCTGTATGAGTGTACAGCACGATCAGTGTATATTGTATATCAGGTGTCGCTGCTGGTTAGTGATACAATGTTACAGCCGTGGGGTAGTTACCTGTATGAGTGTACAGCACGGTCAGTGTATATTGTATATCAGGTGTCGCTGCTGGATAGTGATACAATGTTACAGCCGTGGGGTAGTTACCTGTATGAATGTACAGCAGGGTCAGTGTATATTGTATATCAGGTGTCGCTGCTGGTTAGTGATACAATGTTACAGCCGTGGGGTAGTTACCTGTATGAATGTACAGCACGGTCAGTGTATATTGTATATCAGGTGTCGCTGCTGGTTAGTGATACAATGTTACAGCCGTGGGGTAGTTACCTGTATGAGTGTAAAGCACGGTCAGTGTATATTGTATATCAGGTGTCGCTGCTGGTTAGTTATACAATGTTACAGCCGTGGGGTAGTTACCTGTATGAGTGTACAGCACGGTCAGTGTATATTGTATATCAGGTGTCACTGCTGGTTAGTGATACAATGTTACAGCTGTGGGGTAGTTACTTGTATGAGTGTACAGCACGGTCAGTGTATACTGTATATCAGGTGTCGCTGCTGGTTAGGGATACAATGTTACAGCTGTGGGGTAGTTACTTGTATGAGTGTACAGCACGGTCAGTGTATACTGTATATCAGGTGTCGCTGCTGGTTAGGGATACAATGTTACAGCTGTGGGGTAGTTACTTGTATGAGTGTACAGCACGGTCAGTGTATACTGTATATCAGGTGTCGCTGCTGGTTAGGGATACAATGTTACAGCTGTGGGGTAGTTACTTGTATGAGTGTACAGCACGGTCAGTGTATATTGTATATCAGGTGTCACTGCTGGTTAGTGATACAAATGTTATAGCCGTGGGGTAGTTACTTGTATGAGTGTACAGCACGGTCAGTGTATATAGTATATCAGGTGTCGCTGCTGGTTAGTGATACAATGTTACAGCCGTGGGGTAGTTACCTGTATGAGTGTACAGCACGGTCAGTGTATATTGTATATCAGGTGTCACTGCTGGTTAGTGATACAAATGTTACAGCCGTGGGGTAGTTACCTGTATGAGTGTACAGCACGGTCAGTGTATATTGTATATCAGGTGTCGCTGCTGGTTAGTGATACAATGTTACAGCTGTGGGGTAGTTACTTGTATGAGTGTACAGCACGGTCAGTGTATATTGTATATCAGGTGTCGCTGCTGGTTAGTGATACAATGTTACAGCTGTGGGGTAGTTACCTGTATGAGTGTACAGCACGGTCAGTATATATTGCATATCAGGTGTCGCTGCTGGTTAGTGATACAATGTTACAGCTGTGGGGTAGTTACCTGTATGAGTGTACAGCGCGGTCAGTGTATATTGTATATCAGGTGTCGCTGCTGGTTAGGGATACAATGTTACAGCCATGGGGTAGTTACTTGTATGAGTGTACAGCACGGTCAGTGTATACTGTATATCAGGTGTCGCTGCTGGTTAGGGATACAATGTTACAGCTGTGGGGTAGTTACCTGTATGAGTGTACAGCACGGTCAGTGTATATTGTATATCAGGTGTCGCTGCTGGTTAGTGATACAATGTTACAGCTGTGGGGTAGTTACTTGTATGAGTGTACAGCACGGTCAGTGTATTTTGTATATCAGGTGTCGCTGCTGGTTAGTGATACAATGTTACAGCCGTGGGGTAGTTACCTTTATGAGTGTACAGCACGGTCAGTGTATATTGTATATCAGGTGTCGCTGCTGGTTAGTGATACAATGTTACAGCTGTGGGGTAGTTACTTGTATGAGTGTACAGCACGGTCAGTGTATATTGTATATCAGGTGTCGCTGCTGCTAAGTGATACAATGATACAGCCGTGCTGTGCACTCCTAGAGGTAACTACCCCACGGCTTTAACGTGTTATCACTATACAATATACACTGACCACACTGCACACTCAGAGGTACATACCTCACAGCTGTAACATTTTATCACTATACAACATACATTGACCGTGCTGCACACTCCCAGAGGTACCTACCTTGCGGCTGTAATTTTGTATCAATATATAATAGACACTCACCGCTCAGTAGACTCCTAGAGGTAACTACCCCACGGCTGTAACGTTGTATCACTATATAATATACACTGACCGCTCAGTAGACTCCTAGAGGTAACTACCCCACGGCTGTAACGTTGTATCACTATATAATATACACTCACCGCTCTGTACACTCCTAGAGGTAAGTACCCCATGGCTGTAACGTTATATCACTATATAATATACACTGACCACTCTGTACACTCCTAGAGGTAACTACCCCACGGCTGTAACGTTATATATCACTATATAATATACACTGACCGCTCTGTACACTCCTAGAGGTAACTACCCCACGGCTGTAACGTTATATCACTATATAATATACACTCACCGCGCTGCACACTCCTAGAAGTAACTACCCCACGGCTGTAACATTGTATCACTATATAATATACACTCACCGCTCTATACACTCCTAGAGGTAACTACCCCATGGCTGTAACGTTATATATCACTATATAATATACACTCACCGCTCTGTACACTCCTAGAGGTAACTACCCCATGGCTGTAACGTTATATATCACTATATAATATACACTGACCGCGCTGTACACTCCTAGAGGTAACTACCCCACGGCTGTAACGTTGTATCACTATACAATATACGATGACCGCGCTGCACACTCCTAGAGGTAACTACCCCATGGCTGTAACGTTGTATCACTATATAATATACACTCACCGCTCTGTACACTCCTAGAGGTAACTACCCCATGGCTGTAACGTTGCATCACTATATAATTTACACTGTCCGCTCTGTACACTCCTAGAGGTAACTACCCCATGGCTGTAACGTTGCATCACTATATAATTTACACTGTCCGCTATGTACACTCCTAGAGGTAACTACCCCACGGCTGTAACGTTATATCACTATATAATATACACTGACCGCTCTGTACACTCCTAGAGGTAACTACCCCATGGCTGTAATGTTATATCACTATATAATAAACACTCACCGCTCTGTACACTCCTAGAGGTAACTACCCCACGGCGGTAACGTTGTAGCACTATACACGGACCGCACTGCACACTCCTAGAGGTAACTACCCCACGGCTGTAACGTTATATCACTATATAATATACACTCACCGCTCTGTACACTCCTAGAGGTAACTACCCCACGGCTGTAACGTTATATCACTAAACAATATACACTGACCGCGCTGAACACTCCTAGAGGTAACTACCCCACGGCTGTAACGTTATATCACTATATAATATACAATGACCGTGCTGTACACTCCTTGAGGTAACTACCCCACGGCTGTAACGTTATATCACTATATAATATACACTGACCGCTCTGTACACTCCTAGAGGTAACTACCCCATGGCTGTAACGTTATATATCACTATATAATATACACTGACCGCGCTGTACACTCCTAGAGGTAACTACCCCACGGCTGTAACGTTGTATCACTATACAATATACGATGACCGCGCTGCACACTCATAGAGGTAACTACCCCACGGCGGTAACGTTGCAGCACTATACACGGACCGCACTGCACACTCCTAGAGGTAACTACCCCATGGCTGTAACGTTTTATCACTATATAATTTACACTGTCCGCTCTGTACACTCCTAGAGGTAACTACCCCATGGCTGTAACGTTGTATCACTATATAATTTACACTGTCCGCTATGTACACTCCTAGAGGTAACTACCCCACGGCTGTAACGTTATATCACTATATAATATACACTGACCGCTCTGTACACTCCTAGAGGTAACTACCCCATGGCTGTAACGTTATATCACTATATAATATACACTCACCTCTCTGTACACTCCTAGAGGTAACTACCCCACGGCTGTAACGTTATATCACTATATAATATACACTGACCGCTCTGTACACTCCTAGAGGTAACTACCCCATGGCTGTAATGTTATATCACTATATAATATACACTCACCGCTCTGTACACTCCTAGAGGTAACTACCCCACGGCTGTAACGTTATATCACTAAACAATATACACTGACCGCGCTGAACACTCCTAGAGGTAACTACCCCACGGCTGTAACGTTATATCACTATATAATATACAATGACCGTGCTGTACACTCCTAGAGGTAACTACCCCACTGCTGTAACGTTATATAACTATATAATATACACTGACCGCTCTGTACACTCCTAGAGCTAACTACCCCACGGCTGTAACGTTATATCCCTATATAATATACACTCACCGCTCTGTACACTCCTAGAGGTAACTACCCCATGGCTGTAACGTTATATATCACTATATAATTTACACTGTCCGGACTGCACACTCCTAGAGGTAACTACCCCATGGCTGTAACGTTATATTGCTAAATAATATACACTCACCGCTCTGTACACTCCTAGAGGTAACTACCCTATGGCTGTAACGTTATATATCACTATATAATTTACACTGACCGCTCTGTACACTCCTAGAGGTAAGTACCCCATGGCTGTAACGTTATATTACTATATAATATACACTGACCGCTCTGTACACTCCTAGAGGTAACTACCCCATGGCTGTAACGTTATATATCACTATATAATATACACTCACAGCGCTGCACACTCCTAGAGGTAACTACCCCATGGCTGTAACAATATATATCACTATATAATATACACTCACAGCGCTGCACACTCCTAGAGGTAACTACCCCATGGCTGTAACGGTATATCACTATATAATATACACTCACCGCTCTGTAGACTCCTAGAGGTAACTACCCCATGGCTGTAACAATATATATCACTATATAATATACACTCACCGCTCTGTACACTCCTAGAGGTAAGTACCCCATGGCTGTAACGTTGTATCACTATATAATATACACTGACCGCGCTGTATACTCCTAGAGGTATCTACCCAAGGGCTGTAACGCTATATCACTATACAATATACACTGACCGCTCTGTACACTCCTAGAGGTAACTACCCCATGGCTGTAACGTTATATCACTATATAATATACACTCACCGCTCTGTACACTCCTAGAGGTAACTACCCCACGGCTGTAACGTTATATTACTAAATAATATACACTCACCACTCTGTACACTCCTAGAGGTAACTACCCCACGGCTGTAACGTTATATCACTATATAATTTACACTGTCCGCTATGTACACTCCTAGAGGTAACTACCCCACGGCTGTAACGTTATATCACTATATAATTTACACTGTCCGCTCTGTACACTCCTAGAGGTAACTACCCCACGGCTGTAACGTTATATCACTATATAATATACACTGACCGTGCTGTACACTCCTAGAGGTAACTACCCCATGGCTGTAACGTTATATCACTATATAATATACACTGACTGCTCAGTACACTCCTAGAGGTAACTACCCCACGGCTGTAACGTTATATCACTATATAATATACACTCACCGCGCTGCACACTCCTAGAGGTAACTACCCCACGGCTGTAACGTTATATCACTATATAATTTACACTGTCCGCTCTGTACACTCCTAGAGGTAACTACCCCACGGCTGTAACGTTATATCACTATATAATATACACTGACCGTGCTGTACACTCCTAGAGGTAACTACCCCATGGCTGTAACGTTATATCACTATATAATATACACTGACCGCTCAGTACACTCCTAGAGGTAACTATCCCATGGCTGTAACGTTATATCACTATATAATATACACTCACCGCTCTGTACACTCCTAGAGGTAACTACCCCATGGCTGTAACGTTATATCACTATATAATATACACTGACCGCTCAGTACACTCCTAGAGGTAACTATCCCACGGCTGTAACATTGTATCACTATATAATATACACTCACCGCTCTGTACACTCCTAGAGGTAACTACCCCACGGCTGTAACGTTGTATCACTATATAATATACACTGACCGCGCTGTACACTCCTAGAGGTAACTACCCCACGGCTGTAACGTTGTATCACTATATAATATACACTGACCACGCTGTACACTCCTAGAGGTAACTACCCCATGGCTGTAACATTGTATCACTATATAATATACACTCACCGCTCTGTACACTCCTAGAGGTAACTACCCCATGGCTGTAACGTTGTATCACTATATAATATACACTGACCACGCTGTACACTCCTAGAGGTAACTACCCCACGGCTGTAACGTTATATCACTATATAATTTACACTGTTCGCTCTGTACACTCCTAGAGGTAACTACCCCACGGCGGTAACGTTGTAGCACTATACACGGACCGCACTGCACACTCCTAGAGGTAACTACCCCATGGCTGTAACGTTGTGTCACTATATAATTTACACTGTCCGCTCTGTACACTCCTAGAGGTAACTACCCCACGGCTGTAACGTTATATCACTATATAATTTACACTGACCGCTCTGTATACTCCTAGAGGTAACTACCCAAGGGCTGTAACATTGTATCACTATATAATATACACTGACCGTGCTGTACACTCCTAGAGGTAACTACCCCATGGCTGTAATGTTATATTACTAAATAATATACACTCACCGCTCTATACACTCCTAGAGGTAACTACCCCACGGCTGTAACGTTGTATCACTATATAATATACACTGACCACGCTGTACACTCCTAGAGGTAACTACCCCATGGCTGTAACGTTATATCACTATATAATATACACTCACCGCTCTGTACACTCCTAGAGGTAACTACCCCACGGCTGTAACGTTATATATCACTATATAATTTACACCTACCGCTCTGTACACTCCTAGAGGTAACTACCCCACGGCTGTAACGTTATATCACTATATAATATACACTGACCGCTCTGTACACTCCTAGAGGTAACTACCCCACGGCTGTAACGTTATATCACTATATAATTTACACTGTCCGCTCTGTACACTCCTAGAGGTAACTACCCCACGGCTGTAACGTTATATATCACTATATAATTTACACCTACCGCTCTGTACACTCCTAGAGGTAACTACCCCACGGCTGTAACGTTATATCACTATATAATGTACACTGACCGCTCTGTACACTCCTAGAGGTAACTACCCCACGGCTGTAACGTTATATCACTATATAATATACACTGACCGCTCTGTACACTCCTAGAGGTAACTACCCCACGGCTGTAACGTTATATCACTATATAATTTACACTGACCGCTCTGTACACTCCTAGAGGTAACTACCCCACGGCTGTAACGTTATATCACTATATAATATACACTCACCGCGCTGCACACTCCTAGAGGTAACTACCCCATGGCTGTAACGTTATATCACTATATAATATACACTGACCGCTCTGTACACTCCTAGAGGTAACTACCCCATGGCTGTAACGTTATATCACTATATAATATACACTCACCGCGCTGCACACTCCTAGAGGTAACTACCCCATGGCTGTAACGTTATATCACTATATAATATACACTGACCGCGCTGCACACTCCTAGAGGTAACTACCCCATGGCTGTAACGCTATATCACTATACAATATACACTTACCGCTCTGTACACTCCTAGAGGTAACTACCCCATGGCTGTAACGTTATATCACTATATAATATACACTCACCGATCTGTACACTCCTAGAGGTAACTACCCCATGGCTGTAACGTTGTATCACTATATAATATACACTGACCGCGCTGTATACTCCTAGAGGTAACTACCCAAGGGCTGTAACATTGTATCACTATATAATATACACTGACCGCGCTGCACACTCCTAGAGGTAACTACCCCATGGCTGTAACGTTATATTACTAAATAATATACACTCACCACTCTGTACACTCCTAGAGGTAACTACCCCATGGCTGTAACGTTATATTACTATATAATATACACTCACCGCTCTGTACACTCCTAGAGGTAACTACCCCACGGCTGTAACGTTATATAAATATATAATATACACTGACCGCGCTGCACACTCCTAGAGGTAACTACCCCACGGCTGTAACGTTATATCACTATATAATATACACTCACCGCTCTGTACACTCCTAGAGGTAACTACCCCATGGCTGTAACGTTGTATCACTATATAATATACACTGACCGCGCTGTATACTCCTAGAGGTAACTACCCAAGGGCTGTAACATTGTATCACTATATAATATACACTGACCGTGCTGTACACTCCTAGAGGTAACTACCCCATGGCTGTAACGTTATATTACTAAATAATATACACTCACCACTCTGTACACTCCTAGAGGTAACTACCCCATGGCTGTAACGTTATATTACTATATAATATACACTCACCGCTCTGTACACTCCTAGAGGTAACTACCCCACGGCTGTAACGTTATATCAATATATAATATACACTGACCGCGCTGCACACTCCTAGAGGTAACTACCCCACGGCTGTAACGTTATATCACTATATAATATACACTGACCGCTCTGTACACTCCTAGAGGTAACTACCCCACGGCTGTAACGTTATATCACTATATAATATACACTGACCGCTCTGTACACTCCTAGAGGTAACTACCCCACGGCTGTAACGTTATATCACTATATAATTTACACTGACCGCTCTGTACACTCTTAGAGGTAACTACCCCACGGCTGTAACGTTATATCACTATATAATATACACTCACCGCGCTGCACACTCCTAGAGGTAACTACCCCATGGCTGTAACGTTATATCACTATATAATATACACTGACCGCTCTGTACACTCCTAGAGGTAACTACCCCATGGCTGTAACGTTATATCACTATATAATATACACTCACCGCGCTGCACACTCCTAGAGGTAACTACCCCATGGCTGTAACGTTATATCACTATATAATATACACTGACCGCGCTGCACACTCCTAGAGGTAACTACCCCATGGCTGTAACGCTATATCACTATACAATATACACTGACCGCTCTGTACACTCCTAGAGGTAACTACCCCATGGCTGTAACGTTATATCACTATATAATATACACTCACCGATCTGTACACTCCTAGAGGTAACTACCCCATGGCTGTAACGTTGTATCACTATATAATATACACTGACCGCGCTGTATACTCCTAGAGGTAACTACCCAAGGGCTGTAACATTGTATCACTATATAATATACACTGACCGTGCTGTACACTCCTAGAGGTAACTACCCCATGGCTGTAACGTTATATCACTATATAATATACACTGACCGCTCTGTACACTCCTAGAGGTAACTACCCCATGGCTGTAACGTTATATCACTATATAATATACACTCACCGCTCTGTACACTCCTAGAGGTAACTACCCCATGGCTGTAACGTTATATTACTATATAATATACACTCACCGCTCTGTACACTCCTAGAGGTAACTACCCCACGGCTGTAACGTTATATCACTATATAATATACACTGACCGCGCTGCACACTCCTAGAGGTAACTACCCCACGGCTGTAACGTTATATCACTATATAATATACACTCACCGCTCTGTACACTCCTAGAGGTAACTACCCCATGGCTGTAACGTTGTATCACTATATTACCCGGGGGGTCAGTGAGGTCCTCAGACCTTTGTATAAATGTGTAAGGACCCAGTCATGTATTTTCGGGACGTGACCCGCGTCCCCCTTACCATGCTGAGCGGGGTGAAGAGGAAATGAACCAACTCTGCTGCACTCGGGTTCTGGATATGGGACTTCAACTTGGCCTGAAAAACTCAAAATCCATCAATCCCGCAAAACCCTCCATATAATATACAGGGGGGGGGGACCTACCACAGGGTCTGTAAGTCACCCTCCATATAATATACAGGGGGCGGAACCTACCACATGGACTGAAAGTCATCCTCCATATAATATACAGGGGGGATCTACCACAGGGACTGTAAGTCACCCTCCATATAATATACAGGGGGGGGGACCTACCACAGGGACTGTAAGTCACCCTCCATATAATATACAGTGTAATGGGGGGGGGGGGGTACGTACTACAGAGATTGTAAGTCACCCTCCATATAATATACAGGGGGGGGACCTACCACAGGGACTGTAAGGCACCCTCCATATAATATACAGGGGGGAGGCAGGGACCTACCACAGGGACTGTAAGTCGACCTCCATATAATATACAGTGTAATGGGGGGGGGGTACGTACTACAGAGATTGTAAGTCACCCTCCATATAATATACAGGGGGGGGACCTACCACAGGGACTGTAAGACACCCTCCATATAATATACAGGGGGGGGGACCTACCACAGGGACTGTAAGTCACCCTCCATATAATATACAGGGGGGGGGGACCTACCACAGGGACTGTAAGTCATCCTCCATATAATATACAGTGTAATGGGGGGGGGGAGGCAGGGACCTACCACAGGGACTGTAAGTCATCCTCCATATAATATACAGTGTAATGGGGGGGGGGGGTACGTACTACAGGGACTGTAAGTCACCCTCCATATAATATACAGGGGGGGGGGACCTACCACAGGGACTGTAAGTCACCCTCCATATAATATACAGTGAAATGTCGGGGGGGGGGGGGGGCAGGGACCTACCACAGGGACTGTAAGTCACCCTCCATATAATATACAGTGAAATGTCGGGGGGGGGGGGCAGGGACTGTAAGTCACCCTCCATATAATATACAGTGAAATGTCGGGGGGGGGGGGCAGGGACCGTAAGTCACCCTCCATATAATATACAGTGAAATGTAGGGGGGGGACCTACCACATGGACTGAAAGTCACCCTCCATATAATATACAGGGGGGGGGACCTACCACAGGGACTGTAAGTCACCCTCCATATAATATACAGGGGGGGGGGACCTACCACATGGACTGAAAGTCACCCTCCATATAATATACAGGGGGGGGGACCTACCACAGGGACTGTAAGTCACCCTCCATATAATATACAGGGGGGGGGGGACCTACCACAGGGACTGTAAGTCACCCTCCATATAATATACAGTGTAATGGGGGGGGGGGGTTACGTACTACAGGGACTGTAAGTCACCCTCCATATAATATACAGGGGGGAGGCAGGGACCTACCACAGGGACTGTAAGTCACCCTCCGTATAATATACAGGGGGGAGGCAGGGACCTACCACAGGGACTGTAAGTCACCCTCCATATAATATACAGTGAAATGTCGGGGGGGGCAGGGACCTACCACAGGGACTGTAAGTCACCCTCCATATAATATACAGAGGGAGGCAGGGACCTACCACAGGGACTGCAAGTCATTCTCCATATAATATACAGTGAAATGTCGGGGGGGGCAGGGACCTACCACAGGGACTGTAAGTCACCCTCCATATAATATACAGGGGGGAGGCAGGGACCTACCACATGGACTGTAAGTCACCCTCCATATAATATACAGTGTAATGCTGGGGGGGGGGGGGCAGGGACCTACCACAGGGACTGTAAGTCACCCTCCATATAATATACAGGGGGGAGGCAGGGACCTACCACAAGGACTGTAAGTCACCCTCCATATAATATACAGGGGGGAGGCAGGGACCTACCACAGGGACTGTAAGTCACCCTCCATATAATATACAGGGGGGAGGCAGGGACCTACCACATGGACTGTAAGTCACCCTCCATATAATATACAGTGTAATGCTGGGGGGGGGGCAGGGACCTACCACAAGGACTGTAAGTCACCCTCCATATAATATACAGGGGGGAGGCAGGGACCTACCACAAGGACTGTAAGTCACCCTCCATATAATATACAGGGGGGAGGCAGGGACCTACCACAGGGACTGTAATCACCCTCCATATAATATACAGGGGGGAAGGCAGGGACCTACCACAGGGACTGTAAGTCACCCTCCATATAATATACAGTGAAATGTCGGGGGGGGGGCAGGGACCTACCACAGGGACTGTAAGTCACCCTCCATATAATATACAGGGGGGGAGGCAGGGACCTACCACAGGGACTGTAAGTCACCCTCCATATAATATACAGGGGGGGGAGGCAGGGACCTACCACAGGGACTGTAAGTCACCCTCCATATAATATACAGGGGGGGGAGGCAGGGACCTACCACAGGGACTGTAAGTCACCCTCCATATAATATACAGGGGGGGAGGGTCTCACCAGGAGGTTGAAGCCGAGTTTAAACTTCTGAAAAGTGTCCACAAATTCTTCCTGAGGCGGAGGCTTCGCCCGGAGAGTGAGAACCCCCTCTGCAACACAGGAGACGGAACCTCATACCTCATGGCACCTCAATGTCCTTACCCCATGATCACACCTCATGGCACCTCAATGTCCTTACCCCATGATCACACCCCATGGCACCTCAATGTCCTTACCCCATGATCACACCTCATGGCACCTCAATGTCCTTACCCCATGATCACACCCCATGGCACCTCAATGTCCTTACCCCATGATCACACCCCATGGTACCTCAATGTCCTTACCCCATGATCACACCTCATGGTACCTCAATGTCCTTACCCCATGATCACACCCCACCCATGGCACCTCAATGTCCTTACCCCATGCTCATACCTCATGGCACCTCAATGTCCTTACCCCATGCTCATACCTCATGGCACCTCAATGTCCTTACCCCATGATCACACCCCATGGCACCTCAATGTCCTTACCCCATGATCACACCCCATGGTACCTCAATGTCCTTACCCCATGATCACACCTCATGGCACCTCAATGTCCTTACCCCATGATCACACCTCATGGTACCTCAATGTCCTTACCCCATGATCACACCTCATGGTACCTCAATGTCCTTACCCCATGATCACACCTCATGGCACCTCAATGTCCTTACCCCATGATCACACCCCATGGCACCTCAATGTCCTTACCCCATGATCACACCTCATGGCACCTCAATGTCCTTACCCCATGATCACACCTCATGGCACCTCAATGTCCTTACCCCATGATCACACCCCATGGCACCTCAATGTCCTTACCCCATGATCACACCCCATGGTACCTCAATGTCCTTACCCCATGATCACACCTCATGGCACCTCAATGTCCTTACCCCATGATCACACCCCATGGCACCTCAATGTCCTTACCCCATGATCACACCCCATGGCACCTCAATGTCCTTACCCCATGATCACACCCCATGGCACCTCAATGTCCTTACCCCATGATCACACCCCATGGCACCTCAATGTCCTTACCCCATGATCACACCCCATGGTACCTCAATGTCCTTACCCCATGATCACACCTCATGGCACCTCAATGTCCTTACCCCATGATCACACCTCATGGTACCTCAATGCCCTTACCCCATGATCACACCTCATGGTACCTCAATGTCCTTACCCCATGATCACACCTCATGGCACCTCAATGTCCTTACCCCATGATCACACCCCATGGCACCTCAATGTCCTTACCTCCATGATCACACCCCATGGCACCTCAATGTCCTTACCCCATGATCACACCTCATGGCACCTCAATGTCCTTACCCCATGATCACACCTCATGGCACCTCAATGTCCTTACCCCATGATCACACCTCATGGCACCTCAATGTTCTTACCCCATGCTCATACCTCATGGCACCTCAATGTCCTTACCCCATGATCACACCCCATGGCACCTCAATGTCCTTACCTCCATGATCACACCCCATGGCACCTCAATGTCCTTACCCCATGATCACACCCCATGGTACCTCAATGTCCTTACCCCATGATCACACCCCATGGCACCTCAATGTCCTTACCTCCATGATCACACCCCATGGCACCTCAATGTCCTTACCCCATGATCACACCCCATGGCACCTCAATGTCCTTACCTCCATGATCACACCTCATGGCACCTCAATGTCCTTACCCCATGATCATACCTCATGGCACCTCAATGTCCTTACCCCATGATCACACCCCATGGCACCTCAATGTCCTTACCCCATGATCACACCTCATGGCACCTCAATGTCCTTACCCCATGATCACACCCCATGGCACCTCAATGTCCTTACCTCCATGATCACACCCCATGGCACCTCAATGTCCTTACCCCATGATCATACCTCATGGCACCTCAATGTCCTTACCCCATGATCACACCCCATGGCACCTCAATGTCCTTACCCCATGATCACACCTCATGGCACCTCAATGTCCTTACCCCACGATCACACCCCATGGCACCTCAATGTCCTTACCCCATGATCATACCTCATGGCACCTCAATGTCCTTACCCCATGATCACACCCCATGGCACCTCAATGTCCTTACCCCATGATCACACCTCATGGCACCTCAATGTTCTTACCTCCGGGACCCTTTTTCTTTTTGGACTTTTTCCTCTTGGAGAGCTCGGTGAAGGCCTCCGCCGCCTTCTGAAGTTTCATAATAAAGAACTCAATGTCGTCGAGGATGTGGTTAAGAATTTGCTGCAAAACAAGAGACAGAAAGAAGGTCGGATCCTGAGAAGTATTTGTCTCCCACTGTCTGATGTCACATTCATTGACAGCAAGCGGAGAGGCTCCATTACCCCACATCACGGAGACCCCCACGATCAGCAGGGGGGGCCTAATCCTGCGGACAGTGGGAAGCCCCTACAAGATTTTCATCCACATGAAAGGTGAGCACTTACCACATCCCTGTCTATCCTCGCTTCGGCCATCTGCGGGGTCTCCACCACATCGGGGGTCTGCAGGTAGCGGTCATCTGCATCACACAAAACTAAATTACTGCGAAATGCGGAAACAAGATGGCGGCACAAAAACCTCACAAATAAGAAAACACAGCGACAACAAGCATCTCCCCCCACACACTACACACATACACACTGCCCCCCATACGCTACACACATACACGCTGCCCCCCACACGCTACACACATACACACTGCCCCCCATACGCTACAGACATACACACTGCCCCCCATACACTGCACACATACATACACACTGTCCCCCATACACTACACACATACATACACACTGCCCCCCATACACTACACACATACACGCTGCCCCCCACACACTACACACATACACGCTGCCCCCCATACGCTACACACATACACGCTGCCCCCCACACACTACACACATACACGCTGCCCCCCACACACTACACACATACACGCTGCCCCCCACACACTACACACATACACACTGCCCCCCATACGCTACACACATACACACTGCCCCCCATACGCTACACACATACACACTGCCCCCCATACGCTACACACATACACACTGCCCCCCACACACTACACACATACACGCTGGCCTCCACACACATACATACACACTGTCCCCCATACACTACACACATACATACACACTGCCCCCCCACACGCTACACACATACATACATACACACTGTCCCCCACACACTACACACATACACGCTGCCCCCCACACACTACACACACTACACACATACACGCTGCCCCCCACACACTACACACACACATACATACACACTGCCCCCCACACACTACACACATACATACACACTGCCCCCCACACACTACACACATACACGCTGCCCCCCACACACTACACACATACACGCTGCCCCCCACACACTACACACATACACGCTGCCCCCCACACACTACACACATACACGCTGCCCCCCACACACTACACACATACACGCTGTCCCCCATACACTACACACATACATACACACTGTCCCCCATACACTGCACACATACATACACACTGTCCCCCATACACTACACACATACATACACACTGTCCCCCATACACTACACACATACATACACACTGCCCCCCCACACGCTACACACATACATACACACTGCCCCCCCACACGCTACACACATACATACATACACACTGTCCCCCATACACTACACACATACATACACACTGTCCCCCATACACTACACACATACATACACACTGTCCCCCATACACTACACACATACATACACACTGCCCCCCATACACTACACACATACATACACACTGCCCCCCATACACTACACACATACATACACACTGTCCCCCATACACTACACACATACACGCTGTCCCCCATACACTACACACATACATACACACTGTCCCCCATACACTACACACATACATACACACTGTCCCCCATACACTGCACACATACATACACACTGTCCCCCATACACTACACACATACATACACACTGCCCCCCCACACGCTACACACATACATACATACACACTGTCCCCCATACACTACACACATACATACACACTGTCCCCCATACACTACACACATACATACACACTGTCCCCCATACACTACACACATACATACACACTGTCCCCCATACACTACACACATACATACACACTGTCCCCCATACACTACACACATACATACACACTGTCCCCCATACACTACACACATACATACACACTGTCCCCCATACACTACACACATACACGCTGTCCCCCATACACTACACACATACATACACACTGCCCCCCCATACACTACACACATACATACATACACACTGCCCCCCCACACGCTACACACATACATACATACACACTGCCCCCCACACGCTACACACATACATACATACATACACACTGCCCCCCATACACTACATACATACACACTGCCCCCCCACACGCTACACACATACATACATACATACACACTGCCCCCCATACACTACACACATACACACTGTCCCCCACACACTACACACATACACGCTGCCCCCCACACACTACACACATACATACACACTGCCCCCCATACACTACACACATACATACACACTGCCCCCCACACACTACACACATACACGCTGCCCCCCACACACTACACACATACACGCTGCCCCCCACACACTACACACATACACGCTGCCCCCCACACACTACACACATACACGCTGCCCCCCACACACTACACACATACACGCTGCCCCCCACACACTACACACATACACGCTGCCCCCCACACACTACACACATACACGCTGTCCCCCATACACTACACACATACATACACACTGTCCCCCATACACTACACACATACATACACACTGTCCCCCATACACTGCACACATACATACACACTGTCCCCCATACACTACACACATACATACACACTGCCCCCCACACACTACACACATACATACACACTGCCCCCCACACACTACACACATACATACACGCTGCCCCCCACACACTACACACACACATACACACTGCCCCCCATACACTACACACATACATACACACTGCCCCCCATACACTACACACATACATACATACACACTGCCCCCCATACACTACACACATACATACACACTGTCCCCCATACACTACACACATACACGCTGCCCCCCATACGCTACACACATACACGCTGCCCCCCACACATTAGCCTATAGCCCCGATCCCCCTGAGGACGCCACGGCATGTGGCGAAACATGTCGGGGGGGCTATTAGGCAGTTTTTAATTCAGAGGCAGTGGATAGCTAGATAGAAAACTATAAGACAATATATCAGTAACTTAGTTACTTAACTGCAGCAGAGCCAATCTAGACCGATCTATAGGAGTTACTGGCAGCAGAAAAGTTTAATTCAGACCAGTTCATAGGGATTACTGACAATGACCGCAAAATACCGTGGGGCCCCAATACTAACCTAACGTGGGGCGTCCCCACCGCGGTTATAGCGGGTATACCTCCCTATTTGAGGACTGTTCCAATATCAGTCCCCCTCCTTGCGGGTCATAGTGGCCACAAGCTGCCTGATAAATCCTGTCCACCCAACCGAAATATAAATTCTAGCATCTACACTCTGTAAACTTTTAAACATTTTGGACGGAGCATATTCATCTTTTAATATACACTAATAAAAGTTAAATTTTACGTGACAAATAGGTTTATGTGTCCACGTAGGACAACTTTTTTCTGCTATGTTGAATCCAAACCCAGTCACAATGTGGTCCTAGTGAAAAAACTTTTTTTGGCAACTGTAACCCCAACACATTACACACATACACGCTGCCCCCCACACACTACACACATACACACTTCCCCTCACACACTATACACTTACACGCTGCCCCCCACACACTACACACATACACGCTGCCCCCCACACACTACACACTTACACGCTGCCCCCCACACACTACACACATACACGCTGCCCCCCATACACTATACACATACACACTGCCCCCCATACACTACACACATACACACTTCCCCTCACACACTATACACTTACACGCTGCCCCCCACACACTACACACATACACGCTGCCCCCCACACACTACACACTTACACGCTGCCCCCCACACACTACACACATACACGCTGCCCCCCATACACTATACACATACACACTGCCCCCCATACACTACACACATACACACTGCCCCCCACACACTACACACATACATTATATTACTCCCCCCCATACACTACACACATACATACACACTGCCCCCCCACACGCTACACACATACATACACACTGCCCCCCACACACTACACACATACATTATATTACTCCCCCCCATACACTACACACATACATTATATTACTGCCCCCCATACACTACACACATACATTATATTACTCCCCCCCCATACACTACACACATACATTATATTACTCCCCCCCCATACACTACACACATACATTATATTACTCCCCCCATACACTACACACATACATTATATTACTGCCCCCATACACTACACACATACATTATATTACTGCCCCCCATACACTACACACATACATTATATTACTCCCCCCATACACTACACACATACATTATATTACTACCCCCCCATACACTACACACATACATTATATTACTCCCCCCATACACTACACACATACATTATATTACTCCCCCCATACACTACACACATACATTATATTACTCCCCCCATACACTACACACATACATTATATTACTACCCCCCCATACACTACACACATACATTATATTACTCCCCCCATACACTACACACATACATTATATTACTACCCCCCCCATACACTACACACATACATTATATTACTCCCCCCCATACACTACACACATACATTATATTACTACCCCCCCATACACTACACACATACATTATATTACTCCCCCCCATACACTACACACATACATTATATTACTACCCCCCCATACACTACACACATACATTATATTACTCCCCCCATACACTACACACATACATTATATTACTCCCCCCATACACTACACACATACATTATATTACTCCCCCCATACACTACACACATACATTATATTACTACCCCCCCATACACTACACACATACATTATATTACTACCCCCCCCATACACTACACACATACATTATATTACTGCCCCCCATACACTACACACATACATTATATTACTCCCCCCATACACTACACACATACATTATATTACTGCCCCCCATACACTACACACATACATTATATTACTGCCCCCCATACACTACACACATACATTATATTACTCCCCCCATACACTACACACATACATTATATTACTGCCCCCCATACACTACACACATACATTATATTACTACCCCCCCATACACTACACACATACATTATATTACTCCCCCCATACACTACACACATACATTATATTACTCCCCCCACACACTACACACATACATTATATTACTGCCCCCCCATACACTACACACATACATTATATTACTGCGCCCCATACACTACACACATCTATTATATTACTGCCCCCCATACACTACACACATACATTATATTACTACCCCCCCATACACTACACACATACATTATATTACTGCCCCCATACACTACACACATACATTATATTACTGCCCCCCCATACACTACACACATACATTATATTACTGCCCCCCATACACTACACACATACATTATATTACTACCCCCCCATACACTACATACATACATTATATTACTACCCCCCATATACTACACACATACATTATATTACTACCCCCCCATACACTACACACATACATTATATTACTACCCCCCCATACACTACACACATACATTATATTACCCCCCCATACACTACACACATACATTATATTACTCCCCCCATACACTACACACATACATTATATTACTCCCCCCATACACTACACACATACATTATATTACTCCCCCCATACACTACACACATACATTATATTACTACCCCCCCATACACTACACACATACATTATATTACTACCCCCCCATACACTACACACATACATTATATTACTGCCCCCCATACACTACACACATACATTATATTACTGCCCCCCCATACACTACACACATACATTATATTACCCCCCCCCCATACACTACACACATACATTAAATTACTGCCCCCCCATACACTACACACATACATTATATTACCCCCCCATATACTACACACATACATTATATTACCCCCCCATACACTACACACATACATTATATTACTCCCCCCATACACTACACACATACATTATATTACTGCCCCCCCATACACTACACACATACATTATATTACTGCCCCCCCATACACTACATACATACATTATATTACTACCCCCCATATACTACACACATACATTATATTACTCCCCCCATACACTACACACATACATTATATTACTGCCCCCCCATACACTACACACATACATTATATTACCCCCCCACCATACACTACACACATACATTATATTACTACCCCCCATACACTACACACATACATTATATTACTACCCCCCATACACTACACACATACATTATATTACTGCCCCCCCATACACTACACACATACATTATATTACTACTCCCCATACACTACACACATACATTATATTACTACCCCCCATACACTACACACATACATTATATTACTCCCCATACACTACACACATACATACACACTGTCCCCCATACACTACACACATACATACACACTGTCCCCCATACACTACACACATACACGCTGTCCCCCATACACTACACACATACATACACACTGCCCCCCCATACACTACACACATACATACATACACACTGCCCCCCCACACGCTACACACATACATACATACACACTGCCCCCCCACACGCTACACACATACATACATACATACATACATACACACTGCCCCCCATACACTACATACATACACACTGCCCCCCCACACGCTACACACATACATACATACATACATACACACTGCCCCCCATACACTACACACATACACACTGTCCCCCACACACTACACACATACACGCTGCCCCCCACACACTACACACACACATACATACACACTGCCCCCCATACACTACACACATACATACACACTGCCCCCCACACACTACACACATACACGCTGCCCCCCACACACTACACACATACACGCTGCCCCCCACACACTACACACATACACGCTGCCCCCCACACACTACACACATACACGCTGCCCCCCACACACTACACACATACACGCTGCCCCCCACACACTACACACATACACGCTGCCCCCCACACACTACACACATACACGCTGTCCCCCATACACTACACACATACATACACACTGTCCCCCATACACTACACACATACATACACACTGTCCCCCATACACTGCACACATACATACACACTGTCCCCCATACACTACACACATACATACACACTGCCCCCCACACACTACACACATACATACACACTGCCCCCCACACACTACACACATACATACACGCTGCCCCCCACACACTACACACACACATACACACTGCCCCCCATACACTACACACATACATACACACTGCCCCCCATACACTACACACATACATACATACACACTGCCCCCCATACACTACACACATACATACACACTGTCCCCCATACACTACACACATACACGCTGCCCCCCATACGCTACACACATACACGCTGCCCCCCACACATTAGCCTATAGCCCCGATCCCCCTGAGGACGCCACGGCATGTGGCGAAACATGTCGGGGGGGCTATTAGGCAGTTTTTAATTCAGAGGCAGTGGATAGCTAGATAGAAAACTATAAGACAATATATCAGTAACTTAGTTACTTAACTGCAGCAGAGCCAATCTAGACCGATCTATAGGAGTTACTGGCAGCAGAAAAGTTTAATTCAGACCAGTTCATAGGGATTACTGACAATGACCGCAAAATACCGTGGGGCCCCAATACTAACCTAACGTGGGGCGTCCCCACCGCGGTTATAGCGGGTATACCTCCCTATTTGAGGACTGTTCCAATATCAGTCCCCCTCCTTGCGGGTCATAGTGGCCACAAGCTGCCTGATAAATCCTGTCCACCCAACCGAAATATAAATTCTAGCATCTACACTCTGTAAACTTTTAAACATTTTGGACGGAGCATATTCATCTTTTAATATACACTAATAAAAGTTAAATTTTACGTGACAAATAGGTTTATGTGTCCACGTAGGACAACTTTTTTCTGCTATGTTGAATCCAAACCCAGTCACAATGTGGTCCTAGTGAAAAAACTTTTTTTGGCAACTGTAACCCCAACACATTACACACATACACGCTGCCCCCCACACACTACACACATACACACTTCCCCTCACACACTATACACTTACACGCTGCCCCCCACACACTACACACATACACGCTGCCCCCCACACACTACACACTTACACGCTGCCCCCCACACACTACACACATACACGCTGCCCCCCATACACTATACACATACACACTGCCCCCCATACACTACACACATACACACTTCCCCTCACACACTATACACTTACACGCTGCCCCCCACACACTACACACATACACGCTGCCCCCCACACACTACACACTTACACGCTGCCCCCCACACACTACACACATACACGCTGCCCCCCATACACTATACACATACACACTGCCCCCCATACACTACACACATACACACTGCCCCCCACACACTACACACATACATTATATTACTCCCCCCCATACACTACACACATACATACACACTGCCCCCCCACACGCTACACACATACATACACACTGCCCCCCACACACTACACACATACATTATATTACTCCCCCCCCATACACTACACACATACATTATATTACTGCCCCCCATACACTACACACATACATTATATTACTCCCCCCCCATACACTACACACATACATTATATTACTCCCCCCCATACACTACACACATACATTATATTACTCCCCCCATACACTACACACATACATTATATTACTGCCCCCATACACTACACACATACATTATATTACTGCCCCCCATACACTACACACATACATTATATTACTCCCCCCATACACTACACACATACATTATATTACTACCCCCCCATACACTACACACATACATTATATTACTCCCCCCATACACTACACACATACATTATATTACTCCCCCCATACACTACACACATACATTATATTACTCCCCCCATACACTACACACATACATTATATTACTACCCCCCCCATACACTACACACATACATTATATTACTCCCCCCCATACACTACACACATACATTATATTACTACCCCCCCATACACTACACACATACATTATATTACTCCCCCCCATACACTACACACATACATTCTATTACTACCCCCCCATACACTACACACATACATTATATTACTCCCCCCATACACTACACACATACATTATATTACTCCCCCCATACACTACACACATACATTATATTACTCCCCCCATACACTACACACATACATTATATTACTACCCCCCCATACACTACACACATACATTATATTACTCCCCCCATACACTACACACATACATTATATTACTACCCCCCCCATACACTACACACATACATTATATTACTGCCCCCCATACACTACACACATACATTATATTACTCCCCCCATACACTACACACATACATTATATTACTGCCCCCCATACACTACACACATACATTATATTACTGCCCCCCATACACTACACACATACATTATATTACTCCCCCCATACACTACACACATACATTATATTACTGCCCCCCATACACTACACACATACATTATATTACTACCCCCCCATACACTACACACATACATTATATTACTACCCCCCATACACTACACACATACATTATATTACTACCCCCCCATACACTACACACATACATTATATTACTACCCCCCCATACACTACACACATACATTATATTACCCCCCCATACACTACACGCATACATTATATTACCCCCCATACACTACACACATACATTATATTCCCCCCCCCATACACTACACACATACATTATATTCCCCCCCCCATACACTACACACATACATTATATTACTGCCCCCATACACTACACACATACATTATATTACTACCCCCCCATACACTACACACATACATTATATTACCCCCCCATACACTACACACATACATTATATTACTGCCCCCCATACACTACACACATACATTATATTACTGACCCCCATACACTACACACATACATTATATTACTGCGCCCCATACACTACACACATACATTATATTACTCCCCCCCATACACTACACACATAAATTATATTACTCCCCCCCATACACTACACACATACATTATATTACTCCCCCCATACACTACACACATACATTATATTACTCCCCCCATACACTACACACATACATTATATTACTGCCCCCCCCATACACTACACACATACATTATATTACTGCCCCCCCATACACTACACACATACATTATATTACTACCCCCCCATACACTACACACATACATTATATTACTACCCCCCCATACACTACACACATACATTATATTACTCCCCCCCATACACTACACACATACATTATATTACTCCCCCCCATACACTACACACATACATTATATTACTCCCCCCATACACTACACACATACATTATATTACTCCCCCCATACACTACACACATACATTATATTACTGCCCCCCCCCATACACTACACACATACATTATATTACTGCCCCCCATACACTACACACATACATTATATTACTACCCCCCCATACACTACACACATACATTATATTACTGCCCCCCCATACACTACACACATACATTATATTACTGCCCCCATACACTACACACATACATTATATTACTACCCCCCCATACACTACACACATACATTATATTACTGCCCCCCCCATACACTACACACATACATTATATTACTACCCCCCCATACACTACACACATACATTATATTACTGCCCCCCCCATACACTACACACATACATTATATTTCCCCCCCCCATACACTACACACATACATTATATTTCCCCCCCCCCATACACTACACACATACATTATATTTCCCCCCCCCCCATACACTACACACATACATTATATTACTACCCCCCCATACACTACACACATACATTATATTTCCCCCCCCCCCATACACTACACACATACATTATATTACTACCCCCCCATACACTACACACATACATTATATTACTGCCCCCATACACTACACACATACATTATATTACCCCCCCCATACACTACACACATACATTATATTACCCCCCCCATACACTACACACATACATTATATTACTGCCCCCATACACTACACACATACATTATATTACCCCCCCATACACTACACACATACATTATATTACTACCCCCCCATACACTACACACATACATTATATTACTCCCCCCCATACACTACACACATACATTATATTACTACCCCCCCATACACTACACACATACATTATATTACTGCCCTCCATACACTACACACATACATTATATTACTGCCCTCCATACACTACACACATACATTATATTACTGCCCCCCATACACTACACACATACATTATATTACTGCCCCCATACACTACACACATACATTATATTACTGCCCCCATACACTACACACATACATTATATTACTGCCCCCCCATACACTACACACATACATTATATTACCCCCCCCCCATACACTACACACATACATTATATTACTACCCCCCCATACACTACACACATACATTATATTACTACCCCCCCATACACTACACACATACATTATATTACTCCCCCCATACACTACACACATACATTATATTACTCCCCCCACACACTACACACATACATTATATTACCCCCCCCCATACACTACACACATACATTATATTACTGCCCCCCCATACACTACACACATACATTATATTACCCCCCCCCCCCCCCATACACTTACAGTCGCCATACTCTGCGGCCCAGGCTGCCACGCGGCTTCGCGCATCCACCTGAGTGCCCGGGAGTTGGGGGGCTGGAGCCTGCGGAGGTGGGGGGACCCTGCTGTCACTTGTGTTGATTTCCCTATGATAGAATAAATGTCATTACAGGGGGTAATAGCCCTCACCTACCCCTGTACCCCACACCTAGGGGGCGCCCTTGTAACAAACGAGACATGTACCCCACACCTAGGGGGCGCCCTTGTAACATCTGAGACATGTACCCCACACCTAGGGGCCCCCCTGTGTATCTGAGACATGTACCCCACACCTAGGGGCCCCCCCTGTGTATCTGAGACATGTACCCCACACCTAGGGGGCGCCCTTGTAACATCTGAGACATGTACCCCACACCTAGGGGGCCCCCCTGTGTATCTGAGACATGTACCCCACACCTAGAGGCCCCCTGTGTATCTGAGACATGTACCCCACACCTAGGGGCCCCCTGTGTATCTGAGACATGTACCCCACACCTAGGGGCCCCCCTGTGTATCTGAGACATGTACCCCACACCTAGGGGGCGCCCTTGTAACATCTGAGACATGTACCCCACACCTAGGGGCCCCCCTGTGTATCTGAGACATGTACCCCACACCTAGGGGGCGCCCTTGTAACATCTGAGACATGTACCCCACACCTAGAGGCCCCCTGTGTATCTGCGACATGTACCCCACACCTAGGGGCCCCCCTGTGTATCTGAGACATGTACCCCACACCTAGAGGCCCCCTGTGTATCTGAGACATGTACCCCATACCTAGGGCCCCCCTGTGTATCTGAGACATGTACCCCACACCTAGGGGGCCCCCTGTGTATCTGAGACATGTACCCCACACCTAGGGCCCCCCTGTGTATCTGAGACATGTACCCCACACCTAGGGGGCCCCCTGTGTATCTGAGACATGTACCCCACACCTAGGGGCCCCCCCCTGTGTATCTGAGACATGTACCCCACACCTAGGGGGCCCCCTGTGTATCTGAGACATGTACCCCACACCTAGGGGGCCCCCCTGTGTATCTGAGACATGTAACCCACACCTAGGGGGCCCCCCTGTGTATCTGAGACATGTACCCCACACCTAGGGGGCCCCCCTGTGTATCTGAGACATGTACCCCATACCTAGGGGCCCCCCCTGTGTATCTGAGACATGTACCCCACACCTAGGGGCCCCCCCTGTGTATCTGAGACATGTACCCCACACCTAGGCGGCCCCCCTGTGTATCTGAGACATGTACCCCACACCTAGGGGGCCCCCTGTGTATCTGAGACATGTACCCCACACCTAGGGGCCCCCCTGTGTATCTGAGACATGTACCCCACACCTAGGGGCCCCCCCTGTGTATCTGAGACATGTACCCCACACCTAGGGGCCCCCCCTGTGTATCTGAGACATGTACCCCACACCTAGGGGGCCCCCCTGTGTATCTGAGACATGTACCCCACACCTAGGGGGCCCCCCTGTGTATCTGAGACATGTACCCCACACCTAGGGGCCCCCCTGTGTATCTGAGACATGTACCCCACACCTAGGGGCCCCCCCTGTGTATCTGAGACATGTACCCCACACCTAGGGGCCCCCCCTGTGTATCTGAGACATGTACCCCACACCTAGGGGCCCCCCTGTGTATCTGAGACATGTACCCCACACCTAGGGGGCCCCCCTGTGTATCTGAGACATGTACCCCACACCTAGGGGGCCCCCTGTGTATCTGAGACATGTACCCCACACCTAGGGGGCCCCCCTGTGTATCTGAGACATGTACCCCATACCTAGGGGCCCCCCTGTGTATCTGAGACATGTACCCCACACCTAGGGGGCCCCCCTGTGTATCTGAGACATGTACCCCACACCTAGGGGGCCCCCCTGTGTATCTGAGACATGTACCCCACACCTAGGGGCCCCCCTGTGTATCTGAGACATGTACCCCACACCTAGGGGCACCCCCTGTGTATCTGAGACATGTACCCCACACCTAGGGGGCCCCCTGTGTATCTGAGACATGTACCCCACACCTAGGGGGCCCCCCTGTGTATCTGAGACATGTACCCCATACCTAGGGGCCCCCCTGTGTATCTGAGACATGTACCTCACACCTAGGGCCCCCCCTGTACCATCTGAGACATGTACCCCACACCTAGGGGGCCCCCCCTGTGTATCTGAGACATGTACCCCACACCTAGGGTCCCCCTGTGTATGTGAGACATGTACCCCACACCTAGGGTCCCCCTGTGTATCTGAGACATGTACCCCACACCTAGGGGGCCCCCCTGTGTATCTGAGACATGTACCCCACACCTAGGGGGCCCCCCCTGTGTATCTGAGACATGTACCCCACACCTAGGGCCCCCCCTGTGTATCTGAGACATGTACCCCACACCTAGGGGCCCCCCTGTGTATCTGAGACATGTACCCCACACCTAGGGGCCCCCTGTGTATCTGAGACATGTACCCCACACCTAGGGGCCCCCCTGTGTATCTGAGACATGTACCCCATACCTAGGGGCCCCCCTGTGTATCTGAGACATGTACCCCACACCTAGGGGCACAATAAGGGGGGGCTGGGGTTACCTCAGTGTTTCCGGTCGTGTCCGGGGTTTTCCTCCTCTTCCGTCAATCATTGAGCTGTAAATGTCTTGATGGATGGTGGAAGCCTGAGGGGAGCACAAGCACAATGAGACAGGAGCCCCCCACAACCACACGTCCAGAACCCCAATACACCCCACTGCACAACACTATAGAGGTCAGAAGAGGGGGTGCAGGTCACTATAGAGGGGTGAGAAGAGGGGGTGCAGGTCACTATAAAGGGGTGAGAAGAGGGGGTGCAGGTCACTATAGAGGGGTGAGAAGAGGGGGTGCAGGTCACTATAGAGGGGTGAGAAGAGGGGGTGCAGGTCACTATAGAGGGGTGAGAAGAGGGGGTGCAGGTCACTATAGAGGGGTGAGAAGAGGGGGTGCAGGTCACTATAGAGGGGTGAGAAGAGGGGGTGCAGGTCACTATAGAGGGGTGAGAAGAGGGGGTGCAGGTCACTATAGAGGGGTGAGAAGAGGGGGTTCAGGTCATTATGTAGACGCTATAGAGGGGTGAGAAGAGGGGGTGCAGGTCACTATAGAGGGGTGAGAAGAGGGGGTGCAGGTCATTATGTAGCTGCTATAGAGAGGTGAGAAGAGGGGGTGCAGGTCACTATAGAGGGGTGAGAAGAGGGGGTGCAGGTCATTATGTAGTCACTATAGAGAGGTGAGAAGAGGGGGTGCAGGTCACTATGTAGACGCTATAGAGGGGTGAGAAGAGGGGGTGCAGGTCACTATGTAGACACTATAGAGGGGTGAGAAGAGGGGGTGCAGGTCACTATAGAGGGGTGAGAAGAGGGGGTGCAGGTCATTATGTAGACGCAGTAGAGGGGTGCAAAGAGGGGGTGCAGGTCATTATGTAAACACTATAGAGGGGTGAGAAGAGGGGGTGCAGGTCACTATAGAGGGGTGAGAAGAGGGGGTGCAGGTCACTATAGAGGGGTGAGAAGAGGGGGTGCAGGTCACTATAGAGGGGTGAGAAGGGGGGGTGCAGGTCACTATAGAGGGGTGAGAAGAGGGGGTGCAGGTCACTATATAGGGGTGAGAAGAGGGGGTGCAGGTCACTATAGAGGGGCGAGAAGAGGGGGTGCAGGTCATTATGTAGACGCTATAGAGGGGTGAGAAGAGGGGGTGCAGGTCACTATGTAGACACTATAGAGGGGTGAGAAGAGGGGGTGCAGGTCACTATAGAGGGGTGAGAAGAGGGGGTGCAGGTCACTATAGAGGGGTGAGAAGGGGGGGTGCAGGTCACTATAGAGGGGTGAGAAGGGGGGGTGCAGGTCACTATAGAGGGGCGAGAAGAGGGGGTGCAGGTCACTATAGAGGGGTGAGAAGAGGGGGTGCATGTCATTATGTAGACGCTATAGAGGGGTGAGAAGAGGGGGTGCAGGTCACGATAGAGGGGTGAGAAGAGGGGGTGCAGGTCACTATAGAGGGGTGAGAAGAGGGGGTGCAGGTCATTATGTAGACGCAGTAGAGGGGTGAGAAGAGGGGGTGCAGGTCATTATGTAGACGCAGTAGAGGGGTGAGAAGAGGGGGTGCAGGTCACTATAGAGGGGTGAAAAGAGGGGATGCAGGTCACTATAGAGGGGTGAGAAGGGGGGGTGCAGGTCACTATAGAGGGGTGAGAAGGGGGGGTGCAGGTCACTATAGAGGGGTGAGACGAGGGGGTGCAGGTCACTATAGAGGGGTGAGAATGGGGGGTGCAGGTCATTATGTAGACGCTATAGAGGGGTGAGAAGAGGGGGTGCAGGTCACTATAGAGGGGTGAGAAGAGGGGGTGCAGGTCACTATAGAGGGGTGAGAAGAGGGGGTGCAGGTCACTATAGAGGGGTGAGAAGGGGGGTGCAGGTCATTATGTAGACGCTATAGAGGGGTGAGAAGAGGGGGTGCAGGTCACTATAGAGGGGTGAGAAGAGGGGGTGCAGGTCACTATAGAGGGGTGAGGTCATTATGTAGACGCTGTGGTGAGGTCCTCTCCATCAGTTCTCCCGTTGGTCTCTCCACCTCTTGGCGCCATTGTTTGTGCGGTGGTCGGGTCCATGTTGTATACTGTAGGGGGAGGATGTTATGTGTGAGGGGGTCACAATGAGTCTCTGTAATGGAGAGGATGTTTCTGGAATCCTCCATGACCCTTTCCTGTTTCCAATTCTTCTCATGAAGCGACTTCTCCCCAGAGTTCAGGAGGTGGATGTTCCTCCAGGCCATGGTGGGCTTAGTGGTTGCCCCATGACCTGAAGCATGACAGCCATTGACACAACAGCCCCCCACATAGCATGCAGCGAGTCCATGCCACCTCCACACACACTGGAACACCGTGCAGGACAGAGGGTGGGAGCACGGGGTGGGGGCACACGTCTGGCCTTACCTTGACCTCATCACACTGGAAGAGGTGCAGATCAGCTTTACTCTGCGTTGGCTCTTTGCACACAAGGGCCAGAATGGAGTCGTATCTGCAAGTGTTCATCACAGCTTTACAGAGCTGGATGCTGCTGACTGGGAAATGCTCTAATTCAGTCTGTGCAGAAACGAAAGGACAAACATTGTGCCGCTCTGTACACTGCAACCTATGGTGAGAGGATCAGCATGCATGGACAACCGCCAACCAAGGGGGGCCCTCATGCACACAACCACCCTCTTCCCACTTAGGGTTGCTGGGTCCTACAAACCTTCTACTTCACCCACAGCTCTCATGTTAAAGGAGAAGAGGAAGCCGAAGACTAGATTGTGAAGATGTCCATGACCACCAACAATGGTCTTCAATTCATTTCCAGTTAAGGGATCACCAAAAGTATAAAGTGACCATCAAACATTGAGAAGATAAAAATCACCATGTCCTACCAGCGCATAATCTGCTGCATTAAAGTCTCAACATCTGTAAATATTATACAATCAGCTCCACGAGGCCTCAACCAACATCTCTCAGGGCTTCGACAAACATCTCCATCCTGGGGCCATCACCATCCACAAGGCCTCAACCAACATCATTGTGCCCAGAGCTACCAACATTACCAGGTCAAGGCCTCGATACCACCAGCTATGACCAACATCACTCAGGGCTTTGACAAACATCTCCATCCTGGGGCCATCACCATCCACGAGGCCTCAACCAACATCATTGTGCCCAGAGCTACCAACATTACCAGCTCAAGGTCTCGATACCACCAGCTATGACCAACATCACTTACTCAGGGCTTCGACAAACATCACCATCCACAAGGCCTCAACCAACATCACAGTGCCCAGAGCTACCAACATTACCATTCAAGGCCTTGATATCACCAGCTATGACCAACATCACTCAGGGCTTCGACAAACCTCTCCATCCTGGGGCCATCACCATCCACGAGGTGTCAACCAACATCATTGTGCCCAGAGCTACCAACATTACCATTCAAGGCCTCGATATCACCAGCTATGACCAACATCACTTACTCAGGGCTTCGACAAACATCTCCATCCTGGGGCCAGGACCAGCATTACTAAGGGCTTCAACTAGCATCACCATCCCAGGGCCATGTCCCCAATGTTTAGAGCTATGACCAACATCACTCAGGGCATCGACTAGCATCATTATTCAAAGACCATGTCCGCCATGCCAAAGCTCCAACCACCAACACTCAATCAGGACTTCTAGATATACGCAGAGCCCAGCGCCAAGCCCAACATTACTCACTAGGCTTGGACTCCCCATGGGAGCTCTCCCGTATCATACATGGGACGTTACCTTGGTCTCTATATCATACAGACTAACTGCTTTGTCATCCACTTGGAGGTGCATGTCCTGTGTCCACACTTTTCCCTTTGCATCCAGTAACTTTAACTTGCGGATTCCATCGTCTACGGTGAGCACTGCGTCCTTACGATCCATGATGAACGTAGTGAGGTGCTGCAGTACATTGTAGGAGCAGGTTCACATGTCAACAGGCCATGAGGAGTGGAAAGATTTAGGAAATTTTGCTAGTTTACAGGCACAAACTAAATAACTGAGAGACTACAGACGGATTTACCCCAATATAAACACCGGTCCCTACACCACCACTGTCCACATCACCAGAGAGAAGGACTAGACTTTACCTCAACATGATACTGGGAGGTCTCCGACACCACGCTGACGCTGTCCCGGGCGTAGCTCTTTCTTTGCTCTGTGAAGAGACATTCACAAGGTTGGAGGGTACTGCCACTGGTATGGCCTGGTGCTGGGATCCTAACGGGGTCAGTGGTCACTGCCACCCAGGGAAGAGAAAGCCTGGTGCATGGTGGTACAGGAGCTGAGAACCCTGGCCAACGCATCCACTAGTATTCATGTCACTTTATTAGGATCCATGATGTGATCCAATCAAAATACCTGCACCTCAGGTGGGAGGACTGAGCATTCTGCATTTTCCACAGTTGGTCATCTCGCAGCTGGGTCTTCTTTATCCCCAGGGGTCACCATGTAGTTGGGGCTTCTTTATCCCCAGGGGCACCATGTAGTTGGGGTTTCTTTATCCCCAGGGGGTCACCATGTAGTTGGGGCTTCCTTATCCCCAGGGGGTCACCATGTAGTTGGGGCTTCCTTATCCCCAGGGGGTCACCATGTAGTTGGGGCTTCCTTATCCCCAGGGGGTCACCATGTAGTTGGGGCTTCCTTATCCCCAGGGGGTCACCATGTAGTTGGGGCTTCCTTATCCCCAGGGGGTCACCAAGTAGTTGGGGCTTCTTTATCCCGAGAGGGTAACCTAGTAGTTGGGGCTTCTTTATCCCCGGGGGGCCACCATGTAGTTGGGGCTTCCTTATCCCCAGGGGGTCACCATGTAGTTGGGGCTTCCTTATCCCTAGGGGGTCACCTAGTAGTTGGGGCTTCTTTATCCCTAGGGGGTCACCATGTAGTTGGGGCTTCCTTATCCCCAGGGGGTCACCATTTAGTTGGGGCTTCCTTATCCCCAGGGGGTCACCAAGTAGTTGGGGCTTCCTTATCCCGAGAGGGTAACCTAGTAGTTGGGGCTTCTTTATCCCCAGGGGCCACCATGTAGTTGGGGCTTCTTTATCCCCAGGGGGTCACCATGTAGTTGGGGCTTCCTTTTCCCTAGGGGTCACCTAGTAGTTGGGGCATCTTTATCCCCAGGGGGTCACCATGTAGTTGGGGCTTCTTTATCCCTAGGGGGTCACCATGTAGTTGGGGCTTCCTTATCCCCAGGGGGTCACCATTTAGTTGGGGCTTCCTTATCCCCAGGGGGTCACCAAGTAGTTGGGGCTTCCTTATCCCGAGAGGGTAACCTAGTAGTTGGGGCTTCTTTATCCCCAGGGGCCACCATGTAGTTGGGGCTTCTTTATCCCCAGGGGGTCACCATGTAGTTGGGGCTTCCTTTTCCCTAGGGGTCACCTAGTAGTTGGGGCATCTTTATCCCCAGGGGGTCACCATGTAGTTGGGGCTTCCTTATCCCTAGGGGGTCACCATGTAGTTGGGGCTTCCTTATCCCCAGGGGGTCACCAAGTAGTTGGGGCTTCCTTATCCCCAGGGGGTCACCAAGTAGTTAGGGCTTCCTTATCCCTAGGGGGTCACCATGTAGTTGGGGGCTTCCTTATCCCTAGGGGGTCACCATGTAGTTGGGGCTTTCTTATCCCCAGGGGGTCACCATGTAGTTGGGGCTTCCTTATCCCCAGGGGGTCACCAAGTAGTTGGGGCTTCTTTATCCCCAGGTGGTCACCATGTAGTTGGGGCTTCCTTATCCCCAGGGGGTCACCATGTAGTTGGGGCTTCCTTATCCCCAGGGGGTCAGCAAGTAGTTGGGGCTTCCTTATCCCCAGGGGGTCACCAAGTAGTTGGGGCTTCCTTATCCCCAGGGGGTCACCAAGTAGTTGGGGCTTCCTTATCCCCAGGGGGTCACCTAGTAGTGGGGGCTTCCTTATCTCCAGGGGGTCACCTAGTAGTTGGGGCTTCCTTATCTCCAGGGGGTCACCAAGTAGTTGGGGCTTCCTTATCCCCAGGGGATCACCATGTAGTTGGGGCTTCCTTATCCCCAGGGGGTCACCAAGTAGTTGGGGCTTCTTTATCCCGAGAGGGTAACCTAGTAGTTGGGGCTTCCTTATTCCTAGGGGGTTACCATGTAGTTGGGGCTTCCTTATCCCCAGGGGGTCACCAAGTAGTTGGGGCTTCCTTATCCCTAGGGGGGTCACCATGTAGTTGCGGCTTCCTTATCCCTAGGGGGTCACCATGTAGTTGTGGCTTCCTTATGCCGAGAGGGTCACCAAGTAGTTGGGGCTTCCTTATCCCCAGGGGGTCACCAAGTAGTTGGGGCTTCCTTATCCCTAGGGGGGTCACCATGTAGTTGCGGCTTCCTTATCCCTAGGGGGTCACCATGTAGTTGGGGCTTCCTTATGCCGAGAGGGTCACCTAGTAGTTGGGGCTTCCTTATCCCCAGGGGGTCACCAAGTAGTTGGGGCTTCCTTATCCCCAGGGGGTCACCATGTAGTTGGGGCTTCCTTATCCCCAGGGGGTCACCATGTAGTTGGGGCTTCTTTATCCCCAGGGGGTCACCATGTAGTTGGGGCTTCCTTATCCCCAGGGGGTCACCATGTAGTTGGGGCTTCCTTATCCCTAGGGGGTCACCTAGTAGTTGGGGCTTCTTTATCCCCAGGGGGTCACCATGTAGTTGGGGCTTCCTTATCCCCAGGGGGTCACCAAGTAGTTGGAGCTTCCATATCCCCAGAAGGTCATCTAGAAATTTGGGCTTCCTTTCACCCTTAGTGCAACCTTGAAATTGGGGCTCTTTATGGGGTTACCTCATTCATAAAGGGTCATCTAGTAGTTGAGGCTTTTTTATCCCCAGAGGGTCATCGAGTAGTTGGGGCTTTCTTATCCCCAGAAGGTCACCTGTTAGCTAGGGCTTCCTCATTCCTAGAGGGTGACCTAGTAGTTGGGGTTTCTTTATCCCCAGAGGGTCACTCAGTAGTTGGGGCTACCTTGTCCCCAGAGGGTCATCTAGAAGTTGGGGATTCCTTATCCCTGGAGGGTCACCAAGTAAATAATGTTTCCTTATCCCCAGATGGTCACCGAGTCCTTGGGACTTCCTTATCCCCAGTGGGTCCCCCTGATGGCCAGGCATCTACAAGGGTCTTTGTGAGTACCCCAGGCCTTGGCATTCGGATCACATGATATGGTACTTACCAAAACGTTCATACTGAAGCAGTGACTATTAGTAGATCGCTTCTGTGCCTGCACAAATTCCACAAAGTAACACAGCACACCCCAAGATAAGTGACCCCCACACAAAATGTTGAGTTATATATTGTTATGTGGGGATGTATAAATCTAATGTTTAGGGGTCTACAAAATGAAGAGCACCACCCTTATTCTAGGAGCAATGGCTGGTAACGTTATCTCCACCGCCCCTGAAGCTCACGGAGATCACGTCACTAATGGGGTGCAGGATATAGAATAACACGGAGGGATAAACCACACCTCAGCACACAACAAACGGGCGCAGCTCTACCTTTCTTTTTATGTTTGGATGAAGACCGCAAGAAGTAAATCCCATCCCCTGCGATCCAAATGGAGAATAACAGGAAGGTAGAAGGTGATGAGGTAGATGTCTGTCCATCATAGCCCTAGATGTCCGTCACCAGGCGCTCGCACCTCCGTCACCAGGCGCTCGCACCTCCGTCACCAGGCGCTCGCTCGCACCTCCGTCACCAGGCGCTCGCTCGCACCTCCGTCACCAGGCGCTCGCTCGCACCTCCGTCACCAGGCGCTCGCTCGCACCTCCGTCACCAGGCGCTCGCTCGCACCTCCGTCACCAGGCGCTCGCTCGCACCTCCGTCACCAGGCGCTCGCTCGCACCTCCGTCACCAGGCGCTCGCTCGCACCTCCGTCACCAGGCGCTCGCACCTCCGTCACCAGGCGCTCGCACCTCCGTCACCAGGCGCTCGCTGACACCTCCGTCACCAGGCGCTCGCTGACACCTCCGTCACCAGGCGCTCGCTCACACCTCCGTCACCAGGCGCTCGCTCACACCTCCGTCACCAGGCGCTCGCTCACACCTCCGTCACCAGGCGCTCGCACCTCCGTCACCAGGCGCACACGTCCGTCACCCTTAGCCTGTCACCAGGTACACGTCTGTCTATTATGATCCCTCGGTATTATATACAGGTCGGCACCGGTCAGGGCCCAGAACAATAAAACTTCTTTACCATAAAGACTCTTGGCGCTTGTTCTTCCAGTTTTCTCAGATTTAACAGAGGAAAGGTCATAATTACTAGAGGAAAGAAAGGAGAGAGGCATCAGGGACACCAGAGATGTACATGCTGTGTGTGTATGTGATGTGTATATATGCACTGTATGTGTGTATATATGCTGTGTGTGTATGTGATGTGTATATATGCACTGTATGTGTGTATATATGCTGTGTGTGTATGTGATGTGTATATATGCACTGTATGTGTGTATATATGCTGTGTGTGTGTATGTGATGTGTGTATATATACTGTATGTGTGTATATATGCTGTTTGTGTGCACGCATCTCTATATGGCTCTGTATGTGTGTATATGTGATGTGTATATGCTCTATATTTGTGCATATGTGCGTAATATGTATGTATTAAGTGGGAGAAGGGGCCCCATTCAGAAGTCTGCTATGGGACCCTGCCTCTCCTAGGTACGCCCTGGCTCTAACACCAACCCAGACACAACCTGCAAACATGGCGAGACCTGGCTGTGAAGGTGGCGGAGTCATGGGAGCACTTACCTGGGTTCCGGGGAGGCATTTCCTAACCCTCCCTGGTAGTAACTGGAGAAATGTCCATTCATGATGGGCGGCCTGTGAGAAAGGACAACATTATAGACATAAAACAGAACCAGCACCAGAGCCACAAATACAAAACTATAGAGAAGAAACCAATGTTATGTGGAAATAAACAAAATAGACACAAACCGCTCCATCCTGCGTGTAATGGCCCCTGGTGCGTTCCCGCACCCGCGTCGCCTCACAGCTTCCCCTCCCGCACCCGCGTCGCCTCACAGCTTCCCCTCCCGCACCCGCGTCGCCTCCCCGCTTCCCCTCCCGCACCCGCGTCGCCTCCCTGCTTCCCCACCCGCACCCGCGTCGCCTCCCCGCTTCCCCACCCGCGTCGCCTCCCCGCTTCCCCTCCCGCACCCGCGTCGCCTCCCCGCTTCCCCTCCCGCACCCGCGTCGCCTCCCCGCTTCCCCTCCCGCACCCGCGTCGCCTCCCCGCTTCCCCTCCCGCACCCGCGTCGCCTCCCCGCTTCCCCTCCCGCACCCGCGTCGCCTCCCCGCTTCCCCTCCCGCACCCGCGTCGCCTCCCCGCTTCCCCTCCCGCACCCGCGTCGCCTCCCCGCTTCCCCTCCCGCACCCGCGTCGCCTCCCCGCTTCCCGTCCAGCCTGGAGGGATTCAGAGGGATGTGGCACCCACATCTACAACTTTGAGATCTTCCTATTTTTTCACAAGTGTCTTTTACTAGCGCTTACACAATTTAGGAAATTGGGTGTTCCGGGAATGTGAACGTCTGATACAAAACCCTACAATGCTATAAATAAATGAATACAACAAAACTCAACATCATTAGTCACAAAGTGGAGCTGAAATGGTTTGATTTTATGATTCACTAAATGTTATGGCCACTCTAATATATGTGGAGTTTATACCAAGATGGCTGCCACTGGAAACTACAAGTCCCATGATCCTGTACTTCTCAGTAACCCCTCCTCCCTCTTATGCTCCACCCCTAGTGATGATGTAACAGACTGTCCAGTTACCATAGTAACGATGTGTAGCTGCCATCACCACACCCCGGCCATACTGGATGCACTGCAACCAACCCACTACAGCCAAACTGATCACATGACCAGGCAGCTGCAGGACATGTGATGTGGACATGTGACCAGCAGCATCTTCTGTCCTGCATCCGCTCCACAGCATTTTCTGCTAAGTAAATACCAACTAATTCCATATTTACCCATTTGTACAAGAATTATGCCCATTCCTGGAATACCCCTTTAACCCCTTAACAACCTTGGAGTTACATGTACTTGCAGGTCCCTGATGTCAGCAGTGCGGGGGCCTGGGACCCCTGTGTAACAGCTGAGATTGCCATAGCTGCGATCCCGCTTGTTTAACCCTTGAGGCACCGCAGTGGCTATAATGCTCCTAGACTCCTCCCCGCCATGATTGGCCCTGCTGTGCCAGTTTCGGGGGCGTCTCGTCCCACGGTCCGGACAATGACCCCAGGTCCTGCATCTCCATAGGCCGACATCATACATCAGGGGAAAAAAACAAAAGTTTAAAAAATATTTATAAACAAGATAAAGTAAATATCTTTAACCCTTTCAGGACCTGGCCCTTTTTTGTTTTTTCATTTTTCACTCCCCATGATCAAAAATCCATAACTTTTTTATTTTCCCATGTACAGAGCTGTGTGACAGCTTATTTTCTGCGTAACAAATTGCACTTCGTAGAGATGGTATTTATTATTCCATGCCGTGTACTGGGAAGCGGGAAAAAAATTCCAAATGCAGTGAAATTGGTAAAAAAAACGCATTTGTGCCGTTTTCTTGTGGGCTTGGATCTTACGGATTTCACCGTCTGCTCCAAATGACATGTCTACTTTATTCTTTGGGTCGGTGCGATTGCGGGGATAACAAATTTGTATAGGTTTTAGAATGTTTTCATACATTTAAAAAAATTAAAACCTCCTGTACAAAAATTTTTTGGGGGATTTTGCCATCTTCTGGCGCTAATAACTTTCTTATACTTTGGTGTGCAGAGCTGTGGGTGGTATCGTTTTTGCAGATTTTGATGACCTTTACAATGTTATCATTTTTAGGACTGTACGACCTTGTGATCACTTTTTATAGAATTTGTAATTTTTTTTTAAATGACAAAAAAGTGCCATTTTCGACTTTGGGCGCAATTTTCTTTTACAGGATTAAACACAGTGAAAAAACCGTTATCATATTTTGATAGATCGGGAATTTTCGGACGCGGCAATACCTAATGTGTTTATGATTTTTACTGTTTATTTATATCAGTTCTAGGGAAAGGGGGGTGATTTGAATTTTTAGGTTTTTTTATTAGAATTTTTTTTTTTTAACTTTTTTTTATTTTTACTATTTTTCAGACTCCCTATGGTACTTTAACCCTAGGTTGTCTGTACGATCCTATCATATACTGCCATACTACAGTATGGCAGTATATGGGGATTTTACTACTCATACATTACAATGTGCTGATAGCACATTGTAATGCATGGGTTAACCCGAAGTAGCCTCGGGTCTTCCTGAGACCGGGGCTACCATGGCGATGGATCGCCGCTCCCCGATGACGTCACGGGGAGCGGCGATCCTCAAAATTATGGCGGCGCCCATGCGGCGCCATCCTTTTGAAGCCGCCGGCGGCAATCAGCGGGAAGACACCCGCGAGCGGTGCTGGCACCGATCGCGGGTGTTGCCGGTAAACCTTTGCTGCAATATGCAGCAAAGACTTACCGGCTATAGAGAGGGCTCAGCGCGTGAGCCCTCTCCATGCACCCGCGGCCGACCGGTGACGTGCTATTGCGTCACGGGTCGTGAAAGGGTTAACGTCAGGGGATCACAGTTTCCTAATTCCCGAGGCTCTGGCATCCTTGGGTCCAGAGATAAATATCTCGGAATGGGACCATAGCAAATGGGTCAGGTTTAGCATCAATGCCATCCAGGGATTCACCCAGATCCAATTGCAACGTCCCTGCCAATGCGCATGGCAGAGGAATTGTGAATAAGATCTTTTACTACTCAGTGTATACAGGCGGTCCCCTACTTAAGGACACCCGACTTACAGACAACCCATAGTTACAGACAGACCCCTCTGCCCACTGTGACCTCCGGTGAAGCTCTCTGGATGCTTTAAAATAGTCCCAGACTGCAATAATCAGCTTAAAATTGTCTGCAATGAAGCTTTATTGATAATTCTTGGTCCCATTACAGCAAAAAAATTTGAAACTCCAATTGTCACTGGGGCAAAAAAAAAAAATTGTCGGGAACTACAATGATAAAATATACAGTTTCGACTTACATACAAATTCAACTTAAGAACAAACCTACAGTCCCTATCTTGTATGTAACCCGGGGACTGCCTGTATATAGGTAATTGAGCAGCGGTAGATCCTGCCTGGATAGGCAAGGGTTAAAGCAATGCTATGTTATCATCCAATGATGTTCTACTGTTTGTAACTGGAGTGTGACTGGAGGAGGAGACGACCTGACTGGGGAGGAACTAAACCCTAAGGGGAGGAGTCAGTCAGAGCTGAGAGAGAGTTCTAGAAACTTCCGAGAGCAAATCTCTCAGGCCCAGCTCTCACCACAGGAGAAGCTCCTAGGCCTCAGCTCATCAACCTGACACAGAGTGACACCGAACCACAAACAGGACAAAGCTCCATCCCAGCCTGCCCCTGCATCCAGGCTGGTGACCCAACTCCTGAGGATCCTCTCCAAGATCACTCCAGTACTGCACTTGTATCTACCAGGGACACACACTACAGACACTAAGGACTGCCCCATCCATCTACCAGGGACACACACTACAGACTCTAAGGACTGCCCCATCTATCTACCAGGGACACACACTACAGGCACTAAGGGCTGCCCCATCTATCTACCAGGGACACACACTACAGACTCTAAGAGCTGCCCCATCCATCTACCAGGGACACACACTACAGACTCTAAGAGCTGCCCCATCCATCTACCAGGGACACACACTACAGACTCTAAGAGCTGCCCCATCCATCTACCAGGGACACACACTACATACACTAAGGGCTGCTCCATCTACCTACCAGGGACACACACTACAGACTCTAAGAGCTGCCCTATCCATCTACCAGGGACACACACTACAGACACTAAGGGCTGCCCCATCTATCTACCAGGGACACACACTACAGACACTAAGGGCTGCCCCTATATATCTACCAGGGACACATACTACAGACACTAAGGGCTGCCCCATCCATCTACCAGGGACACACACTACAGACACTAAGGGCTGCTCCATCTATCTACCAGGGACACACACTACAGACACTAAGGGCTGCCCCATCCATGTACCAGGGACACACACTACAGACACTAAGGGCTGCTCCATCTATCTACCAGGGACACACACTACAGACACTAAGGGCTGCCCCATCTATCTACCAGGGACACACACTACAGACACTAAGGGCTGCCCCATCCATCTACCAGGGACACACACTACAGACACTAAGGGCTGCCCCATCTATCTACCAGGGACACACACTACAGACTCTAAGGGCTGCCCCATCTATCTACCAGGGACACACACTACAGACACTAAGGGCTGCCCCATCTATCTACCAGGGACACACACTACAGACACTAAGGGCTGCCCCTTCCATCTACCAGGGACACACACTACAGACTCTAAGGGCTGCCCCATCTATCTACCAGGGACACACACTACAGACACTAAGGGCTGCCCCATCCATCTACCAGGGACACACACTACAGACACTAAGGGCTGCCCTATCCATCTACCAGGGACACACACTACAGACACTAAGGGCTGCCCCATCTATCTACCAGGGACACATACTACAGACACTAAGGGCTGCCCCATCCATCTACCAGGGACACACACTACAGACACTAAGGGCTGCCCCATCCATCTACCAGGGACACACACTACAGACACTAAGGGCTGCCCCATCTATCTACCAGGGACACACACTACAGACACTAAGGGCTGCCCCATCCATCTACCAGGGACACACACTACAGACACTAAGGGCTGCCCCATCTATCTACCAGGGACACACACTACAGACACTAAGGGCTGCTCCATCTATCTACCAGGGACACATACTACAGACACTAAGGGCTGCTCCATCTATCTACCAGGGACACACACTACAGACACTAAGGGCGCCCCATCCATCTACCAGGGACACACACTACAGACACCAAGGGCTGCCCCATCTATCTACCAGGGACACACACTACAGACACTAAGGGCTGCTCCATCCATCTACCAGGGACACACACTACAGACACTAAGGGCTGCCCCATCCATCTACCAGGGACACATATTACAGACTCTAAGGGCTGCCCCATCCATTTACCAGGGACACACACTACAGACACTAAGGGCTGCCCCATCCATCTACCAGGGACACACACTACAGACACTAAGGGCTGCCCCATCCATCTACCAGGGACACACACTACAGACTGTAAGGGCTGCCCCATCTATCTACCAGGGACACACACTACAGACACTAAGGGCTGCCCCATCTATCTACCAGGGACACACACTACAGACACTAAGGGCTGCCCCATCTATCTACCAGGGACACACACTACAGACACTAAGGGCTGCCCCATCTATCTACCAGGGACACATACTACAGACTCTAAGGGCTGCCCCATCCATCTACCAGGGACACACACTACAGACACTAAGGGCTGCCCTATCCATCTACCAGGGACACACACTACAGACACTAAGGGCTGCCCCATCTATCTACCAGGGACACATACTACAGACACTAAGGGCTGCCCCATCCATCTACCAGGGACACACACTACAGACACTAAGGGCTGCCCCATCTATCTACCAGGGACACACACTACAGACACTAAGGGCTGCCCCATCCATCTACCAGGGACACACACTAAAGACTCTAAGGGCTGCTCCATCTACCTACCAGGGACACACACTACAGACTCTAAGGACTGCCCCATCCATCTACCAGGGACACACACTACAGAGTGTAAGGGCTGCCCCATCTACCTACCAGGGACACACACTACAGACACTAAGGTCTGCCCCATCTATCTACCAGGGACACACACTACAGACTCTAAGGGCTGCCCCATCTATCTACCAGGGACACACACTACAGACTCTAAGGACTGCCCCATCCATCTACCAGGGACACACACTACAGAGTGTAAGGGCTGCCCCATCTACCTACCAGGGACACACACTACAGACACTAAGGACTGCCCCATCTATCTACCAGGGACACACACTACAGACACTAAGGGCTGCCCCATCTATCTACCAGGGACACACACTACAGACTCTAAGGACTGCCCCATCCATCTACCAGGGACACACACTACAGACACTAAGGGCTGCCCCATCTATCTACCAGGGACACACACTACAGACACTAAGGGCTGCTCCATCCATCTACCAAGGACACATACTACAGACACTAAGGGCTGCCCCATCCATCTACCAGGGACACATACTACAGACACTAAGGGCTGCCCCATCTATCTACCAGGGACACACACTACAGACTCTAAGGGCTGCCCCATCTATCTACCAGGGACACACATTACAGACTCTAAGGGCTGCCCCATCCATCTACCCGGGACACACACTACAGACACTAAGGGCTGCCCCATCTATCTACCAGGGACACACACTACAGAGTGTAAGGACTGCCCCATCTACCTACCAGGGACACACACTACAGACACTAAGGGCTGCCCCATCTATCTACCAGGGACACACACTACAGGCACTAAGGGCTGCCCCATCTATCTACCAGGGACACACACTACAGACACTAAGGGCTGCTCCATCCATCTACCAAGGACACATACTACAGACACTAAGGGCTGCCCCATCCATCTACCAGGGACACATACTACAGACACTAAGGGCTGCCCCATCTATCTACCAGGGACACACACTACAGACTCTAAGGACTGACCCATCTATCTACCAGGGACACACACTACAGACACTAAGGGCTGCCCTATCCATATACCAGGGACACACACTACAGACTCTAAGGACTGACCCATCCATCTACCAGGGACACACACTACAGAGTGTAAGGGCTGCCCCATCTACCTACCAGGGACACACACTACAGACTCTAAGGACTGCCCCATCCATCTACCAGGGACACACACTACAGACACTAAGGGCTGCCCCATCTATCTACCAGGGACACACACTACAGACACTAAGGGCTGCTCCATCCATCTACCAGGGACACACACTACAGACACTAAGGGCTGCCCCATCCATCTACCAAGGACACATACTACAGACACTAAGGGCTGCCCCATCCATCTACCAGGGACACATACTACAGACTCTAAGGGCTGCCCCATCTATCTACCAGGGACACACACTACAGACTCTAAGGGCTGCTCCATCCATCTACCAGGGACACACACTACAGACACTAAGGGCTGCCCCATCTATCTACCAGGGACACACACTACAGAGTGTAAGGGCTGCCCCATCTACCTACCAGGGACACACACTACAGACTCTAAGGACTGCCCCATCCATCTACCAGGGACACACACTACAGACACTAAGGGCTGCCCCATCTATCTACCAGGGACACACACTACAGACTCTAAGGACTGACCCATCCATCTACCAGGGACACACACTACAGAGTGTAAGGGCTGCCCCATCTACCTACCAGGGACACACACTACAGACTCTAAGGACTGACCCATCCATCTACCAGGGACACACACTACAGACACTAAGGGCTGCCCCATCTATCTACCAGGGACACACACTACAGACTCTAAGGACTGCCCCATCCATCTACCAGGGACACACACTACAGACACTAAGGGCTGCTCCATCTATCTACCAGGGACACACACTACAGACACTAAGGGCTGCCCCATCCATCTACCAGGGACACACACTACAGACACTAAGGGCTGCCCCCATCTATCTACCAGGGACACACACTACAGACTCTAAGGACTGACCCATCTATCTACCAGGGACACACACTACAGACACTAAGGGCTGCCCCTATATATCTACCAGGGACACACACTACAGACACTAAGGACTGCCCCATCCATCTACCAGGGACACACACTACAGACACTAAGGGCTGCCCCATCTACCTACCAGGGACACACACTACAGACACTAAGGGCTGCCCCATCTATCTACCAGGGACACACACTACAGACACTAAGGGCTGCCCCATCTATCTACCAGGGACACATACTACAGACACTAAGGGCTGCCCCATATATCTACCAGGGACACACACTACAGACTAAGGGCTGCCCCATCCATCTACCAGGGACACCCACTACAGACACTAAGGGCTGCCCCATCTATCTACCAGGGACACATACTACAGACACTAAGGACTGCCCCATCTATCTACCAGGGACACACACTACAGACTGTAAGGGTTGCCCCCGGGAGAACCAGTACATCAGCCTCACCCTCCATATTTCTTGTACACACCACCTGCTGGAGAGCTGCCAGACTGCAGGACAGCCCTCCGGTTCCCATACCAAGCACCGTGACACTAGTGTGCCTCGGCCGTAACCGCCAGCCACTCAGGTATTCTGGGCCCCGGCGGCCTCCAGGCCCCAAGGAAAGGCCCCGGTGGGGGATGTTGCACAATGATGCCAGAACTCTGACCCTTCGAGAAGCTGTGACTTCTCCACGGTACTGGAAGCGATACCCAGTAGGAGGGACCCATGACCCCTGCGGGGGGTGGACAGGGGGGCGGTGTCCGCACCTCATATAATCAGACATCTCTGGGATCCCATTTACCATCAAGTGCAGAGGGAGATCTTAAGGTGTGGACTATCAGGTCCCATTAGGCCACACACAAGGTAAGGAGCTTACTGAACTGCTGGTACTTGTAGTTCCACCTGTGTAACTGTATATATAACTATTGTGTGTCCTGCGCCTTCAGGAAATTAAATATAAAACTTCACCTGTGTCGCCCTTTTATCTCAATCCACGAATCCCCGTCCGAGTCTCGCTTATATACACGTTACCGGGTCGGTTCCTCACTCTATAGGATCCTGTTACGGTCGGGGCAAATATTGACACCTTCCCGCACCAGGACGAGGAGTGTATAGAGAGCTCACGGGCTGAACGCTCTCCATACACAGCGGGTGTCCGCTGCATGATACAGCTGACACCCGCCTGTTACTGCCCTGGTAAGTTACCTTACCTTTACACTGGAGCCGTCATTCTGGATGCTCGATCGGCGCCACCCATGACGTCATCGGAGGGCAACCATGGTTTGCCATGACAGCCTATAGCAGTGGTGGTGAACCTATGGCACGGGTGCCAGAGGTGGCACTCAGAGCCCTCTATATGGGCACTCTTGCCTTCACCACAGGGCAGAGTTCGCCAGACAGGACTCAAGGCCTATTGCAGTCCCAGGCAGTCCACGACTCCAGAAGGAAGCTACAATGATGATCCAAACTTCTTCTCCTTCTTTCTACTGTATTGGTGTCCTCAGGTGCCTATACAATGTAATCCTGTGACAGAGCAGGGAGTAATAAGTTACTGCTTAAATTGTCGCATTGGCACTTTGCAAAAAATACATGGGTTTTGGTCGTAATTTGGGCACTCGGTGTCTAAAAGGTTTGCCATCACTGGCCTATAGTCTCATTGAGAGTCATAGGCTGCCATGTGTAATGATCTCTAATAGCCAGCAGATGGCAGCGATTAGAGATCAGCAGTAATAGTGCTATATACTGCAATCAGACCCTGCAGGGCTAAAGTAACCTGGAGGGTCTTAACCCCTTTGTGTCTGAGCCATTTTATATAACTGTGTTTTTATTAGGTTTTTTCATTTTTTCCATGCTTATACAACAGTAGAGAATGTTACATAGTCTACAATTGGGATACATTATTAATACATCTGTTTTCAAACATAGTAATGAGAGTAGGTCTTGCCAACCTACCAAGATTCATTTATACAGTAAAGGGGGGAATCCCCAGGAACCATAACATTAGGAGAACATAAGAAACAACTCCCTAAAGAGAGAACAGAGTAAATTAACCAATGGGGGAATTTGACACAAGACAAGACACAAGGTGGAGAGAGGTGAGGTTTGATATCCGAACTAGCTGAGTGGTGGGTGCTTCCTGCATGGAAGCTGTTTCCTAGCAAACATTCCTCCCCGTCCAATAGTCATCCCACGGAGCCCAGATGCCATTAAAGGTATCTATCTTATTCTGCAGGAGTGAAGTGAGATATTCCATAGTTCGAGTCTCTTGTATACGAGTACAGAGCTCCACTCTAGAAGGTGCTGTGGGTTTTTTCCACTTCGCGGAAATTAGGCATTTTGCTGCAGTGAGGAGGTGCAGTAGCAGCCTAGTTGAGTGTTTACGCAGTCCTGCCGGGTAGAGATTCAGTAAACATACACTGGGGTCCGTGGGTATCTGATATTTGAGAACCGAGGATAAAATACTCGTAACGGTGGACCAGTAAGGTTGTATAACTGGACATAGCCAAAATATATGTGGCACATCAGCCCCCCCTGCCCCACACCGCCAGCAAGTATCAGGTGAATCAGGGTAAACTCGGTGTAGTAGTGCCGGTGTGTGGTACCATAACATTAGTAACTTATACTGACTTTCCTTGTACTGGACGCACTGTGACGTCTTCGCTGCTCTATCCCATACTTGTTGCCATGTTTCCAATGGCAGTTCTCTGCCCAGGAAAGATTCCCATTTCCTCATATAGGTATGTTTCGGTATTTCTGTTGGATTGGGGTTTATTAGTATTCTGTAGATTGTGGAGATGAGCCCTGCTGTGGATGTGTTCAACTTACAAAGTCGCTCAAAGTCTGTGGGTATAGATACTGTCAATGAACCATACAGGGAGGAGAGAAAGGATTTAATTTGTAGGTAACTAAACATAGCTTGAGACGGTAAACTAAATCTGTCTACCAGATCTGGGAACTCCAAGATCATCTTGGACCCTGCATCAATAATATCCGCAAAGCGAAACAAGCCCTTTTGGTGCCATGGCCTAGACATAGGGCCCGTGAGGCTCGATGGGAGGAGTGGATTATATAAGAAGGAAGTCATAGGGGAGTGGGTGGATTCCAGGGGAAAAAGTTTTCTGCATTTCAACCATATGGATCTGGTATGGTTCATGGGACCCAGGAGTGCAACCTCTGGTTGAGCTGAGGCAGTTGCCCAAAGATAAGCGTTCGGGTGTGTTGGAGCACACCACAGTTTTTCTATCTCCATCCATTTGGAGTACGCGAGGAGAGTGGACCAGGCTGGAATTCTACGCAGATGTGCTGCCCAATAATACTTAAGCAGGTCCGGCACACCTAGTCCCCCCCTATCCCTTGGTTGAACCATTAATGTACGCGCTAGTCTATGGCGCTTGTGGGCCCATATAAAGTGCATTAGTGAAGCTTGTATTTTCCTGAGAGTTGTTAGGGGGACCGGGATCGGTAGGGTTTCGAAATGGTACATAAATTTTGGAAGGATAGTCATTTTAATTGCCGTGATTCTACCGAAAAAAGAGATCGGTAGTGAGTTCCATTTGTGCAATAGAGTCTTTACCGATTCAATCAGGGGGGGGTAGTTTTGAGTGTATAATGTTTTGTAAGTAGGGGTGAGACGGATGCCCAGGTATTTTAAGGATAATGTCTGCCATCTATAATTGTAATTCGCTTTCAATAAGGTAAGTGTAGGCTGAGGTAAATTGAGAGGCAAGGCTTCTGTTTTACTAATGTTAACCTTATAGCCGGATAGTCTACCGTAATTGTCTAGTAATCTGTGCAGATTTGGGAGCGTAGTGTGAGGGTGGGTGAGGGTCAGTAGGATATCGTCCGCAAAGAGCGAGAGCTTAAACTCCCTATCTCTTACTAGCACTCCCCTGACATCTACAGATCGCCGGATGGTTGCCGCTAGCGGTTCTATACATAGGATGTATAGAAGAGGGGATAGTGGGCAGCCCTGACGCGTCCCATTACGTATTGGGAACCTGGAAGACGTAATGTGGGGTAGTTTGATTGAGGCAGAGGGGAAAAGATACAAATTCTTAATAGCCTCTAGAAAAGGACCATGAAGGCCATATGCCCTCATGGTCCGTAGCATAAAAGACCATCCCAAGCGGTCAAAGGCCTTCTCTGCATCGAGGCTCAAAAGGAGGGCCTCACTTTTAGTTTTATTGACTACCTCAATCAAATCAATGGTTCTCCTCGTATTATCCCCCCCTTGCCGACACGGGACAAATCCAACTTGGTCCTTGTGAATTAGCTGGGGGATCCATTGCAGGAGCCTATTAGCCAATATTTTTGTAAAAATCTTATAGTCCGCATTTAGTAATGCGATGGGCCGATAGTTGGAGCTGTCCAGTGGGTCTTTGTCAGGTTTGGGTATTAGGGTAATATACGAGTATGACATTTCTTGTGGGATGTGCGTCCCCTGGAGGAAGGCGTTATACAGTTTAAGTAGATGGGGGGAAAGAATGGAGTGATATGTTTGATAATATAGGTATGTGAATCCGTCTGGGCCTGGGGATTTGCCCGATGGGAGGGATTTTACGACCTCTGCTAGTTCTTCCGCCTCAATAGGGGTGTTGAGGGACATCAATGCTTCAGGGGAGAGGCGGGGGAGGTCGCATGACTGCAGGTATGAGTCGATTTGGGAGTCGCGCAGGGTAGGGTCTGAAGGCAATGCGTTCGGCAGATCATACAGCTTTGAGAAATATGTTTGAAAAATATCTGATATTTCCCGAGGATCATAGGATATGGATCCATCTGGGCGCCGAAGGGAGTGGGCTGTCGATCTACCAGATTTTTCTGACAGTTGTCTCGCTAGTAGAGTATGGGCTTTGTTGCCTCTCTCATAGTATTTTTGTTTAGAATAAAGCAGGAGTTTCTCTATGTGTGTGATAGTAAGTTCCTTTAATTTGGCTCTGATTTCCACTACTTTTTTAAGGAGAGGTCTGGATGGATGTAGTAAGAGGGCATCCTCTAGAGAGCGAAGTTGGGTCTGCAATTCTATTTTGGTTTTATTTTGTTCTTTTTTTGCCGCGGCCGCCAGCGAGATACATTTTCCCCTCACCATCATTTTGTGTGCTTCCCAGCACATTGGCAATGACATAGAATCTGCTGTGCTCTGGAAGTGTTTAGTGATTACCTCGGTCAATGCATCCCGCTGGAGGGGCTTTTTCAGAAGAGATTCGTTAAGTCTCCAATGACATGCTCTTACACACGGGTTGGAGGCATTTAATTCTAGTATTAGGGGGGCATGATCCGACCATGTTATGGGGCCTAAGTTTGACTTTTTCATAATCCGTAGAAATTGTATGGAACCAAAGAAATAATCTATCCTAGTGTGTGTTCCATGTGGTGGGGAGTAGAAGGAGAAGGAGCGATCTTTTGGGTTGTCTATCCTCCACAAGTCATAGAGCCCTTGCTGTCTGAGAAGCATCCGAAATTCCCTTGTGAGTCTAATGAGGGTGGGGGATGGAGGTGCATTTTGTTCCGCTAAGCGGTCCATATGTGCCGAAAAAGGCAGGTTAAAGTCGCCCCCCCATGAGTAACATTGCTGGTGAGAATCTAGATAGGCGCTTAAAGACTTTTCTAAGGAATCTCAATTGGCCCGTATTGGGTGCATAAACGTTACATAGAGTGACAGGTATCCCCTTGAGGGACCCGTGTATAATGATATATCTTCCCTTTGGGTCCAATATTGTCTCAGTAACCTGAAGTGGACATGAAGCCGCTATTAACACAGCTACTCCTCCCCGCCTTCTTTCACCCACAGCCATGTACGACAGGGGGTACATGCCTTTCGCAAAGGCGCATGATCCTGAGGCATCAAAATGAGTTTCCTGCAAAAACACTATCTCTGCCCCCTGTGCCCGCATTTCTAATAAGGTTATGCGTCTTTTCGCGTTGGAGTTCAACCCTTTAACATTTAGTGACAGAATCTTAACCATGATGCTGGCGGCGAGGACAGAGGGCGCATATGGTACCTTACATCCCCGGTGAGGTGAGTGACGTTGCAGTTCAACGATCGTGTGTTGCCAGGGAGGGGCCACGTTTGTTTGGCTAGTAGCAGATACCTAAATAGAGACACAAGAGGAGAGGTGGGGGGGAAAGGGGGACAATAACAAAATAACACTTTGAGTGTTAGACATAACCAATCAACGTCTGTACAGACTAATTTTGGTATGAGTGTTTTTAAAGGTGGTCTGTGGGGGCAGCGGAAAATCCACAGTCCCCCCCAGGCCAACCCCAGACACCCTACAAAAGAAAGGGGCATACCATAAATTTAACAATTAATACTTAACGTGTAGAAAGTAGTGAAAAGTAGGAGGTTACTCGCCGGTCCCTCCGATCACCAAAGCTTCCTGGGGGAGCCAGGAGCGTCCATGGTCAAAGTTGAGGAAAAGGATTGTCTTCCGGTGGCATAAATCAGGTGTTTGAGTCCTTCAAGTGGCGCCGGGGTGATGGACGATTTCTTTTCCTTTGTACCTGGGACCATTCCGGGGGTAGAGCTGCCGGGGGTGGTGATATGTCCCAATCTTGAATTTCCGGGATATCCATTCCCAATGTATGACAGAAGGACTGTAAATCAGCGTGGGACTGTAGCAAAGCCGTCTGGCCGTTTTTGGTTGCCATGAGTGCAAATGGGAATCCCCAACGATAAGGGATCTCGTTGTCCCGTAGTTTAAGTAATAGAGGCTTCAGTTGACGACGCTTGTGCAATGTTATCCAAGAGAGATCTGCGAAGACTTGTACTTGGACTCCGTCAAAGATGAGGGGATTGGTTTTTCTAGCTTTCAGCATTATTTGCTCCTTGAGCTCGTAGTCCGTTACGCAGCACACTATATCTCTTGGCCTAGTCGCTGACCCTCGTGGGCCCAAAGCTCTGTGAGCTCTGTCAAACTTGATCTTATGAGCTGGGGGTTGGTCTAGGATTTGGTTGAATAAAGCTTCCAAGAGACTTTTAACATTTTCAGCCCCTCGTGGTTCCGGTACCCCCCGGACTCGGATGTTATTGCGGCGCCCTCGGTTGTCAAGGTCTTCGATGTGTCGGTTCATGTCTCTTATGACCGTTGCTTGAGTGGCCACATTCTCTTGTAGCTGTGAGATATATACTCTGGTATCATCATGAGATTTCTCAATGCCGTCCACCCTGTCAACTAGAGAGCGCAAATCTTGTCTGACTGAGCTTAGTTCTTTGCGGAAGGTGTCTTTAACATCTTCAATTAACCCCTTAAAGTCTGCTTTCGTTGGTAAGCTTTGAAGCAGGGCCTGCAGGTCAGGTGGAAAGGGGTACGAGAGTTTAGCAGGTGAGCCTTCTGTAGACTCCGGACTGTGTGGTGATTGCCAGGGGTCCGGTCTGGCAAGCAGCCCAGTAAGTGAAGGTGTAGCACTCAGATCATTCTCTTGTGAGTCAGCCCAACTCACTCCGGTGGGAGAGCCTGTAGTAGCCACTGTGTGGTCTCTTTGATCACATCGGGATGGACAGCCCAGCATAATCTCTGGGGATTGTCGTCTGCCTTGGAGCAGTGGGCTTCTCCTAGGGTCTATTGCAGGCCTGGGTTCTTGGTTTGGCTCAGCCGTCATCATGGGGGGCTCCCACCCAGGCGGCTCTCCACCCTCCTGATGGTTGCGTAAGGGGGAGGCCGCCGTATGAGGTACCAGGGAGTGTAGCTTCTCTGGCTTGTGTTGGAGAGGGGGGAACTCTGCCAGGCCGGGGAATCCCGTGGAATCAAGCTGGGGGGGCCCCAGTGTCTCAACAGCCCCTCCTGATGCAGCACGACCTCTACCCTCCTGATGACTGTGTAAGGGTGAGGCCGCGCTGTGAGTCCCTGAGGGACCTGGAGACTCACACCTGGAGGTGCCGGAGTGTCCCAAAGCTGCAATCTGGGGGGGCCCTGTATTCGGCTCCGTTGCAGCACAACCTCCACCCTCCTGATGGATGTGTAAGGGGGAGGCTGCGCTGTTTCCCGCTGCTAAAGTGGCCCAAGATGGCGGCGGAGGGGAGCTGCTCTCATGCTCCTGGGCTAATGGTGTCTGGCCCGTGAGCGGTTTCCCTACCGCAGCTTGTGGCGGCGCTCGCCTGCGGTCCGGGGGAGCCTGGTTGCTGGTACCTGAGGTCTGCGGGGAGACTTGCAGGAGGCTGGTGGCTGCCGCTCTGTTCGCGCCAGTCCGCGCACGTGGAGGAAGAGGCCGCGTCCCCGCTGCTGGCCTGGTTCCAGATCCCGATGTGCCGGTAAGGTAGCGATCCATCGTTGGGTCCGGGTTCGTAGGGGGTCCCGAGGTGGTTTGGCCCCGCTTGGGACCTTTTCTGGTCTGCCCTGCCAGGTTTGCGCTGCTAATTAAGCTTGTGTTCGGTGATCGGGCACGGGAGCTGCGGAGCACACGTCCTACTCCATCAAGCTCTAGGACACGCCGTTGTCTGAGCCATTTTAGACCTTTAGGACCAGGCCTGAATTTTAACAGTTGTAATTTTTCTGCTTTTCAGGCAGATGGCGACGGCACCCGGGTGACTTTATCACTAACATTTCCCGCATGTCCTGCTTTGTATCGGCGGAGGGTTTTTTGCCTCCTCGCTCTTTTTTAGGTTGTCGGGAGGTGCAGAATTGTGGGCGCAATTTTTCTCATTTTTATGAAAATTATTTAGAGGTTTATGTGACTGTGAGAGGCCTAAACAGCAGGAAAACCCCATGAATTAGGTTATTATAGAAACTGCACCCCTCAAATTTAAGAAGTGTTAACCCTTTAGATGTTTCTCAGGGGTTAAAACAAAATGGAGGTGTCATTTACAAGCTGTTATTTTTTTTAGACAATATATTAATTGCCGAAAAGTATTAAATGCCGAAAAACTCCACAAACTTTGAAAGCCAATTTCTCCCGAGTATGAGGACCAGCCAGGCATAGAATGGGAGGAGCATAGATCAGGGGGAGGGGCATAGAACGGAAGGAGCATAGATCAGGGGGAGGGACATAGAACGGGAGGAGCATAGATCAGGGAGAGGGGCATAGAACGGGAGGAGCATAGATCAGGGAGAGGGGCATAGAACGGGAGGAGCATAGATCAGGGGGAGAGGCGTAGAACGGGAGGAGCATTGATCAGGGGGAGAGGCGTAGAACGGGAGGAGCATAGATCAGGGGGAGAGGGGCATAGAACGGGAGGAGCATAGATCAGGGGGAGAGGCGTAGAACGGGAGGAGCATAGATCAGGGGGAGAGGCGTAGAACGGGAGGAGCATAGATCAGGGAGAGGGGCATAGAACGGGAGGAGCATAGATCAGGGGGAGAGGCGTAGAACGGGAGGAGCATAGATCAGGGAGAGGGGCATAGAACGGGAGGAGCATAGATCCGGGAGAGAGGCGTAGAACGGGAGGAGCATAGATCAGGGAGAGGGGCGTAGAACGGGAGGAGCATAGATCAGGGAGAGAGGCGTAGAACGGGAGGAGCATAGATCAGGGAGAGGGGCGTAGAACGGGAGGAGCATAGATCAGGGAGAGGGGCGTAGAACGGGAGGAGCATAGATCAGGGGGAGAGGCGTAGAACGGGAGGAGCATAGATCAGGGGGAGAGGCGTAGAACGGGAGGAGCATAGATCAGGGGGAGAGGCGTAGAACGGGAGGAGCATAGATCAGGGGGAGAGGCGTAGAACGGGAGGAGCATAGATCAGGGAGAGGGGCATAGAACGGGAGGAGCATAGATCAGGGAGAGGGGCATAGAACAGGAGGAGCATAGATCAGGGGGAGAGGCGTAGAACGGGAGGAGCATAGATCAGGGAGAGGGGCGTAGAACGGGAGGAGCATAGATCAGGGAGAGGGGCGTAGAACGGGAGGAGCATAGATCAGGGGGAGAGGCGTAGAACGGGAGGAGCATAGATCAGGGAGAGGGGCATAGAACGGGAGGAGCATAGATCCGGGAGAGAGGCGTAGAACGGGAGGAGCATAGATCCGGGGGAGAGGCGTAGAACGGGAGGAGCATAGATCAGGGGGAAAGGCGTAGAACGGGAGGAGCATAGATCAGGGGGAGGGGCATAGAACGGGAGGAGCATAGATCAGGGGGAGAGGCGTAGAACGGGAGGAGCATAGATCAGGGAGAGGGGCATAGAACGGGAGGAGCATAGATCAGGGAGAGGGGCATAGAACGGGAGGAGCATAGATCAGGGAGAGGGGCATAGAACGGGAGGAGCATAGATCAGGGAGAGGGGCATAGAACGGGAGGAGCATAGATCAGGGAGAGGGGCATAGAACGGGAGGAGCATAGATCAGGGAGAGGGGCATAGATCAGGGAGAGGCGTAGAACGGGAGGAGCATAGATCAGGGAGAGGGGCATAGAACGGGAGGAGCATAGATCAGGGAGAGGGCCAAAGAACGGGAGGAGCATAGATCAGGGGGAGAGGCGTAGAACGGGAGGAGCATTGATCAGGGAGAGGGGCATAGAACGGGAGGAGCATAGATCAGGGGGAGAGGCGTAGAACGGGAGGAGCATTGATCAGGGAGAGGGGCATAGAACGGGAGGAGCATAGATCCGGGGGAGGGGCATTTTTTGTGGAGGAGATCAACTTTTACGGGGGGGTTCAATAGCGAATAATCAGATTTTATTAACTCTTTAATGGTGGTGTTTGAAAAAATCATTAATTCTTGTTTATGGTTTTTAGCACCATTCACCGCACCATTAAAATAACGTGTTCTCTTTATTCTGTGGGTCATCACGATTACGGCTTTTTTATGGCAACTTGTTTTGCAGAACATAAAAGTCATTTTGTGAGAGATTTGCAGCTAACAATGGGCAGAACATTGATATATTTTTGTGTACAGCGCTGGTTTAGAGCTTAGTTTTTGCGGGACAAGCTGTACTTTTACTTTGTATCATGTTGGGGTAAACTTTACTTTTTGATCACTTTTTATGTGGTCAGATGTGAAAAGTTTTAAGAGTTTTTTTGTGTGTTTTTTTACGGCGTTCACTGTCCGGGTTATTGACAATTTTATTTTATTGTACGGGTTGTTATGGAAGTGGCAATATCCAATATGTTGTGGGTTTTTTAGTACTTTTCACTTTTTTATGTTTATGTATTTGATTACTGCATGGGATGGGACTTCAGGGGACTTTTATTCTTTTTTTTTTATATTTTTTTTTAAATTTCACTTTTTTTTACTGTTTTATTTTGTCGCAGGGTGAGACATGAACCAGTGATCATTTGATCATACTAATGTATTGCAGCATATTACAGTCAGCCAATTCTGCACGATCCTAACAGGCTGTTACTAAAGGCAGCCTTGGGGTCCTTATCGGACCTCAGGGTTGCCATGGTAACTATCGGCACCTCCGTGCCCTCTAAAGGGTTAAACTGCCAGGATTGCGACTATCGCGTACCGCTGGGATCCCCCGGCGATCGCCATGATGTGATTCTACGTCAAGGTGCGGAAACGACCCACATTCTATGACATAGAATCACGTCAAGGTGCGGGAAGGGGTTAAATAATGGGAAAAAAAATGTAACAATGTTTTTAAAAAATATGAAAAAATTGTAAAAAAAAGTAAAAGTTGAAGTCACCCGCCCCCCTCCTTTCCTTAGATCATATAAAAGTAAATAAACCGTAGGAATCAAACATGTTCGGTATCATCGCGTCCCAAAATGTCCGATATAAAATATAATAACAAATTTTCCTGGCGTTTATCCCCGTAACGGAAAGTAGCGCCCAAAGTCAAATGTGACACTTTTTTGCTTTTTGAAAAATATAAAAAAATTCTATAAAAAGTGATCAAAAAGCTGAACAGTCCTCAAAATAGTAGCAATAAAAATGTAATCCAAATTTACAAAAAAATGACCCCACCCACAGCTCCGGGCACCGAAGTATGAAAAAGTTATGAGCGCCAGAAGACGGCAAAATGAAGATTTTTTTTAGTCCTGTCATCCGGGGCGCAAAGCAAAAGCCTAAAAATCCACAAGAAAACGGCATAAATGTGTTCTTTCACCAATTTCACAGCATTTGGAATTTTTTCCCGCTTCCCAGTACAGGACATGGAATATTAAATACCATTTTGAAGTGGAATTTGTTACGGAGAGAACAAGCCGCCACACAGATACGTGTAAAAATAAAAAAGTTATAGATTTTTGAATGTGGGGAGTGAAAAATGAAAAATGCAAAAACTAAAAAGGGCCTTAACCCCTTCCCGCCACGGCCCTTTTTCGATTTTGCGTTTTCATTTTTCACTCCCCACATTCAAAAATCTAACTTTTTTATTTTTCCATGTACAGAGCTGTGTGATGGCTTATTTTCTGCGTAACAAATTACACTTCAAAATGGTGGTATTTAATATTTCATGCCGTGTACCGGGAAAAAAAATTCCAAATGCAGTGAAATTGGTAAAAAAACGCATTTGTGCCTTATTCTTCTGGGCTTGGATTTTACGGATTTCACTGTGCACCCCAAATGACAGGGATACTTTATTCTTTGGGTCGGTGCGATTGCGGGGATACCAAATTTGTATAGGTTTTATAATGTTTTCATACATGTAAAAAAATTTAAAACCTCCTGTACAAAATTTTTTGGGGGGATTTTGCCATCTTCTGGCGCTAATAACTTTTTCATACTTTGGTGTGCAGAGCTGTGGGTGGTATCGTTTTTTGCAGATTTTGATGATGTTTTCAATTAAATCATTTTTAGGACTGTACGACCTTGTGATCACTTTTTAAAGAATTTTTAAATTTTTTTTAAATGGCAAAAAAGTGCCATTTTCGACTTTGGACGCGATTTTCCGTTACGGGGTTAAATGCAGTTAAAAACCGTTATCATATTTTGATAGATCGGGCATTTTCGGACGCGGCAATACCTAATGTGTTTATGATTTTTACTGTTTATTTATATCAGTTCTAGGGAAAGGGGGGTGATTTGAATTTTTAGGGTTTTTTATTATAATTTTTTAATTTTAACTTTTTTTTATTTTTATGTTTACTATTTTTCAGGTACTTTAACCCTAGGGTGTCTGTACGATCCTATCATATACTGCCATACTACAGTATGGCAGTATATGGGGATTTTACTACTCATACATTACAATGTGCTGACAGCACATTGTAATGAATGGGTTAACCCGAAGTAGCCTCGGGTCTTCGTGAGACCCGAAGCTACCATGGCGACGGATCGCCGTTCCCCCACGGGGAGCGACGATCCATGGAAAGATGCCGGCGCCCACGCACTGCCGTCGGCGATTAACGGTAAAACACCCGCGATCGGTGCCGGCAATATGCAGCAAAGACTTACCGGCTATGGAGAGGGCTCGGCCTGCGAGGCCCTCTCCATGTACCGGGATCCGACATGGGACGTACTATTACGTCACATGTCAGTAAGGGGTTAAAGGAGAAATGGTGGCAGCTTGAATTGGGTTGATAAGGTTCTGTTTCCTTGAGGCTGGTGAGAGGGTCTCAGTCATTCAGGGCTGGGAGTGATTGTTGTGCGGACCACTATAAATCCCTTCCTGCGCCTCTCAGCACCCGCGCGTTCTGGGAGAGTCTATAAAAGGAGAACTAAGTGACCGCGCGTAATCTTCAGGGGTCCGGGACGTCACAATCAGTATCAAAATACATTTATTGTAGCATTCCCTCCCAAACATAATAACCAATGGGATATAGCCACTCCCAATAGCGTTACTACACTCCTTAGGGGTGACTTTTTGGGGGTTTCTCTTGTTCTCAGCGCCCCCTCCCTTACATCCACATTTTTGGGGACATTTTTTCGTATAGAACCTCAATTTTGTTTTACTTTATATTCGAAGCTTAAATGGTTAACAATCTTACGTCAACATAAAGCAGACACATGGTTAACCCCTTACAGCACCATGACGTTCCCCTGTCCGTACAATCCATGCAGGAGGCCGTCTCTATGTGACGCAATCCTGGGCGTTTAATTCTTTAGGCACCGCAGCACCTAAAGGGTCACCCACCTCTCCACCCAGCCATCAGAACCACAGCGCTAGGTACAGGGGTGCCAATCGTCTCCTCTGCTCCCGTATCTAGGCGGTGTTCCTGGTTCTGTATCTAGGCGGTGTTCCTGGTTCTGTATCTAGGCGGTGTTCCTGGTTCTGTATCTAGGCGGTGTTCCTGGTTCTGTATCTAGGCGGTGTTCCTGGTTCTGTATCTAGGCGGTGTTCCTGGTTCTGTATCTAGGCGGTGTTCCTGGTTCTGTATCTAGGCGGTGTTCCTGGTTCTGTATCTAGGCGGTGTTCCTGGTTCTGTATCTAGGCGGTGTTCCTGGTTCTGTATCTAGGCGGTGTTCCTGGTTCTGTATCTAGGCGGTGTTCCTGGTTCTGTATCTAGGCGGTGTTCCTGGTTCTGTTACTGTATCTAGGTGGTGTCCCTATTGCTGATACAGTCCCAGTCTGGACACCCGGACATTTCAGCCCCACAATACGACGGGTCATGAAGTGGATTATTGCCCTGGGGCACTTACTGCTCATCACTGGTGACTCCACCTTGTAGAAGGGACCTCCTGGTGTCAGGATGTCACAGATATTGCCATCTCCTCCTCTTCAGGCCTGAAGACTCCAGACTGTGGAGAGAAGAGAGGAGATAACTGACTGGGATGATGAGGATCACTGGCAGGATGATGGGAGTTGTCACCTGTGCTACAGCGCTCACAGTGAATGAGACTAAATAAACAGAGAAGACAATGGTTTCCATTGTCCTCCGTGCAGTCCCAGAAGTAGTCACAATATCCCACGATGCACCTCCCCCCCCCCCTCCGCGAGGTCAGGAAGAAGCCGTTCAACCTATAGAGATTGTAGAGGAGCGCAGCCCCACATCTGGGCACGCCTGGTACTGCAGCTGAAGTGGACACAGCATGGAGAGCGCTGGGGTCATCCCAAAGAACCCCCCCAAGAACTGAGGAGATGCAGCAGGACCCCCTGCCAGTGAGGAGCCACTCATGAGGAGCAGCAGGACCCCCTGCCAGTGAGGAGCCACCCATGAGGAGCAGCAGGACCCCCTGCCACTGAGGAGCCACACATGAGGAGCAGCAGGATCCCCTGCCACTGAGGAGCCACCCATGAGGAGCAGCAGGATCCCCTGCCACTGAGGAGCCACCCATGAGGAGCAGCAGGACCCCCTGCCAGTGAGGAGCCACCCATGAGGAGCAGCAGGACCCCCTGCCAGTGAGGAGCCACCCATGAGGAGCAGCAGGACCCCCTGCCAGTGAGGAGCCACCCATGAGGAGCAGCAGGACCCCCTGCCAGTGAGGAGCAACACATGAGGAGCAGCAGGACCCCCTGCCAGTGAGGAGCCACACATGAGGAGCAACACATGAGGAGCAGCAGAACCCCCTGCCAGTGAGGAGCCACACATGAGGAGCAGCAGAACCCCCTGCCAGTGAGGAGCCACCCATGAGGAGCAGCAGGACCCCCTGCCACTGAGGAGCCACACATGAGAAGCAGCAGGACCCCCTGCCACTGAGGAGCCACACATGAGAAGCAGCAGGACCCCCTGCCACTGAGGAGCCACACATGAGAAGCAGCAGGACCCCCTGCCACTGAGGAGCCACACATGAGAAGCAGCAGGACCCCCTGCCACTGAGGAGCCACACATGAGGAGCAGCAGGACCCCTGCCACTGAGGAGCCACACATGAGGAGCAGCAGGACCCCCTGCCACTGAGGAGCCACACATGAGGAGCAGCGGGACCCCCTGCCACTGAGGAGCCACCCATGAGGAGCAGCGGGACCCCCTGCCACTGAGGAGCCACCCATGAGGAGCAGCAGGACCCCCTGCCACTGAGGAGCCACACATGAGGAGCAGCGGGACCCCCTGACACTGAGGAGCCACACATGAGGAGCAGCGGGACCCCCTGCCACTGAGGAGCCACACATGAGGAGCAGCAGGATCCCCTGTCAGAGAGGAGCCACTCATGAGGAGCAGCAGGACCCCCTGTCAGAGAGGAGCCACCCATGAGGAGCAGCAGGACCCCCTGCCAGAGAGGAGCCACACATAAGGAGCAGCATGAGCCACACATGAGGAGCAGCAGGATCCCCTGTCAGAGAGGAGCCACCCATGAGGAGCAGCAGGACCCCCTGCCAGTGAGGAGCCACCCATGAGGAGCAGCAGGACCCCCTGCCAGAGAGGAGCCACCCATAAGGAGCAGCATGAGCCACACATGAGGAGCAGCAGGACCCCCTGCCACTGAGGAGCCACACATGAGGAGCAGAAGGACCCCCTGCCAGTGAGGAGCCACACATGAGGAGCAGAAGGACCCCATATCATGTGTAATAAGATTTCAGGTGTCCTCCGGGTCACCTTTGTCTTTAGAAAAGCTTCTTACACGTCTTATTCTGGTTTATTTAATGTCTGATGACAATGTCCTATTTATCTATATGGACGAGGAAGAAGAAAGGAGAAAGGAGAGTGTCGCCTGTCAGGAGGATCCTAGGGTGTCATGGCGAGACATCGGGTCTACTATAGGGCCCATACCTTCCTCACACTAAAGATGCCTATGCACAGAAGACAAAACATATATGGGGTGGGTGACTATCTCCCTAATAGAACCCATGGTGCAGCCCATTTTCCACCAGGTTATCACCCTGCAGCACCTATAATAAGTAAGTGTGCAGCATCCCCCGGCGGCCCCTATAATAATGCCGCAGCATCCCCCGGCGGCCCCTATAATAATGCCGCAGCATCCCCCGGCGGCCCCTATAATAAATGCCGCAGCATCCCACGGCGGCCCCTATAATAAATGCCGCAGCATCCCCCGGCGGCCCCTATAATAATGCCGCAGCATCCCCCGGCGGCCCCTATAATAATGCCGCAGCATCCCCCGGCGGCCCCTATAATAATGCCGCAGCATCCCCCGGCGGCCCCTATAATAAATGCCGCAGCATCCCCCGGCGGCCCCTATAATAATGCCACAGCATCCCCCGGCAGCCCCTATAATAAATGGGGCAGCATCCCCCGGCGGCCCCTATAATAATGCCACAGCATCCCCCGGCAGCCCCTATAATAAATGGGGCAGCATCCCCCGGCGGCCCCTATAATAATGCCGCAGCATCCCCTGGCGGCCCCTATAATAATGCTGCAGCATCCCCTGGCGGCCCCTATAATAATGCCGCAGCATCCCCTGGTGGCCCCTATAGTAATGCTGCTGCATCTCCTGGCGGCCCCTATAATAATGCCGCAGCATCCCCTGGCGGCCCCTATAATAATGCTGCAGCATCCCCCGGCGGCCCCTATAATAATGCCGCAGCATCCCCTGGTGGCCCCTATAATAATGCTGCAGCATCCCCTGGCGGCCCCTATAATAATGCCGCAGCATCCCCTGGTGGCCCCTATAATAATGCTGCAGCATCCCCCGGCGACCCCTATAATAATGCTGCAGCATCCCCCGGCGACCCCTATAATAATGCCGCAGCATCCCCCGGCAGCCCCTATAATAATGCTGCAGCATCCCCCGGCGACCCCTATAATAATGCTGTACCATTCCCGCCACCATATAATACTGTATTATCCTCCGCTGTCACATTGTAATATTGTATAATACCTCCTCCAACTGTATAATAATAATAACACCGCCATCATCTGCTCCACAGCAAACATCATTTGTAAATCAAATTTATGCCCAGACTTTACATATGAAGAAACAGTGACTCCTACCTACAGGAGCATCATGTCCATCAGCCCCCCCCGCCCAAAGAAAGATCGAGGAGAGCCCCAATCAGGCTGCGGGAGCCCAGGTAGTGGCATCCTCTGCATCCAGAGAGTATGGGGCTACATGATGTAGGAGACTCCCTCCAGGTGGTTGTGGGAGCCCAGGTAGTGGCATCCTCTGCATCCAGAGAGTATGGGGCCACATGATGTAGGAGACTCCCTCCAGGTGGTTGTGGGACCCCAGGTAGTGGCATCCTCTGCATCCAGAGAGTATGGGGCCACGTGATGTAGGAAACTCCCTCCAGGTGGTTGTGGGAGCCCAGGTAGTGGCATCCTCTGCATCCAGAGAGTATGGGGCCACATGATGTAGGAAACTCCCTCCAGGTGGTTGTGGGAGCCCAGGTAGTGGCATCCTCTGCATCCAGAGAGTATGGGGCCACATGATGTAGGAGACTCCCTCCAGGTGGTTGTGGGACCCCAGGTAGTGGCATCCTCTGCATCCAGAGAGTATGGGGCCACATGATGTAGGAGACTCCCTCCAGGTGGTTGTGGGACCCCAGGTAGTGGCATCCTCTGCATCCAGAGAGTATGGGGCCACGTGATGTAGGAGACTCCCTCCAGGTGGTTGTGGGAGCCCAGGTAGTGGCATCCTCTGCATCCAGAGAGTATGGGGCCACATGATGTAGGAGACTCCCTCCAGGTGGTTGTGGGAGTCCAGGTAGTGGCATCCTCTGCATCCAGAGAGTATGGGGCCACATGATGTAGGAGACTCCCTCCAGGTGGTTGTGGGACCCCAGGTAGTGGCATCCTCTGCATCCAGAGAGTATGGGGCCACGTGATGTTGGAAACTCCCTCCAGGTGGTTGTGGGAGCCCAGGTAGTGGCATCCTCTGCATCCAGAGACTATGGGGCCACATGATGTAGGAAACTCCCTCCAGGTGGTTGTGGGAGCCCAGGTAGTGGCATCCTCTGCATCCAGAGAGTATGGGGCCACATGATGTAGGAGACTCCCTCCAGGTGGTTGTGGGAGCCCAGGTAGTGGCATCCTCTGCATCCAGAGAGTATGGGGCCACATGATGTAGGAAACTCCCTCCAGGTGGTTGTGGGAGCCCAGGTAGTGGCATCCTCTGCATCCAGAGAGTATGGGGCCACATGATGTAGGAGACTCCCTCCAGGTGGTTGTGGGAGCCCAGGTAGTGGCATCCTCTGCATCCAGAGACTATGGGGCCACATGATGTAGGAGACTCCCTACAGGTGGTTGTGGGAGCCCAGGTAGTAGCATCCTCTGCATCCAGAGAGTATGAGGCCACATTATGTAGGAGACTCCCTCCAGGTGGTTGTGGGAGCCCAGGTAGTAGCATCCTCTGCATCCAGAGAGTATGGGGCCACATGATGTAGGAAACTCCCTCCAGGTGGTTGTGGGAGCCCAGGTAGTGGCATCCTCTGCATCCAGAGAGTATGGGGCCACATGATGTAGGAAACTCCCTCCAGGTGGTTGTGGGAGCCCAGGTAGTGGCATCCTCTGCATCCAGAGAGTATGGGGCCACATGATGTAGGAGACTCCCTCCAGGTGGTTGTGGGAGCCCAGGTAGTGGCATCCTCTGCATCCAGAGAGTATGGGGCCACGTGATGTAGGAGACTCCCTCCAGGTGGTTGTGGGAGCCCAGGTAGTGGCATCCTCTGCATCCAGAGAGTATGGGGCCACATGATGTAGGAGACTCCCTCCAGGTGGTTGTGGGAGCCCAGGTAGTGGCATCCTCTGCATCCAGAGACTATGGGGCCACATGATGTAGGAGACTCCCTACAGGTGGTTGTGGGAGCCCAGGTAGTAGCATCCTCTGCATCCAGAGAGTATGAGGCCACATGATGTAGGAGACTCCCTCCAGGTGGTTGTGGGAGCCCAGGTAGTGGCATCCTCTGCATCCAGAGAGTATGGGGCCACATGATGTAGGAGACTCCCTCCAGGTGGTTGTGGGAGCCCAGGTAGTGGCATCCTCTGCATCCAGAGAGTATGGGGCCACATGATGTAGGAGACTCCCTCCAGGTGGTTGTGGGAGCCCAGGTAGTGGCATCCTCTGCATCCAGAGAGTATGGGGCCACATGATGTAGGAAACTCCCTCCAGGTGGTTGTGGGAGCCCAGGTAGTGGCATCCTCTGCATCCAGAGACTATGGGGCCACATGATGTAGGAGACTCCCTCCAGGTGGTTGTGGGAGCCCAGGTAGTAGCATCCTCTGCATCCAGATAGTATGGGGCCACGTGATGTAGGAGACTCCCTCCAGGTGGTTGTGGGAGCCCAGGTAGTGGCATCCTCTGCATCCAGAGACTATGGGGCCACGTGATGTAGGAGACTCCCTCCAGGTGGTTGTGGGAGCCCAGGTAGTGGCATCCTCTGCATCCAGAGAGTATGGGGCCAAGTGATGGCGGCCACTTTTCCTCCTTGGATCACCCTATGGTGGGGTCACATGTTGGTGGTCCCTGTAGCCTCCTGCATCATCCCCAGTGTGGTACGTGTCCGCTCTTCACATGACAATCATAGAAGGCCTATGACTGCAGCAAAACTAAGCAGCATCTCCTTCCACACGTTGGAGGCCGGGCTCATCGTACAATTTGAGGACGTAGAGGTCCAGCCTCAGAGACATCAGTGGCACTCGCCACACATACAGGGGGGGGGGGCCCGGCACTCGCCACACATACAGGGGGGGGGGCGGCACTCGCCACACATACAGGGGGGGGGGGCGGCACTCGCCACACATACAGGGGGGGGGGCAGGGCGCTCGCCACACATACAGGGGGGGGGGGCAGGGCGCTCGCCACACATACAGGGGGGGGGGCAGGGCGCTCGCCACACATACAGGGGGGGGGCAGGGCGCTCGCCACACATACAGGGGGGGGGCAGGGCGCTCGCCACACATACAGGGGGGGGGGGCAGGGCGCTCGCCACACATACAGGGGGGGGGCCCGGCACTCGCCACACATACAGGGGGGGGGGCCCGGCACTCGCCACACATACAGGGGGGGGGGGCCCGGCACTCGCCACACATACAGGGGGGGGGGGCCCGGCACTCGCCACACATACAGGGGGGGGGGGCCCGGCACTCGCCACACATACAGGGGGGGGGGGCCCGGCACTCGCCACACATACAGGGGGGGGGGCCCGGCACTCGCCACACATACAGGGGGGGGGGCCCGGCACTCGCCACACATACAGGGGGGGGCCCGGCACTCGCCACACATACAGGGGGGGGGGGCCCGGCACTCGCCACACATACAGGGGGGGGGCCCGGCACTCGCCACACATACAGGGGGGGGGCCCGGCACTCGCCACACATACAGGGGGGGGGCCCGGCACTCGCCACACATACAGGGGGGGGGGCCCGGCACTCGCCACACATACAGGGGAGGGGGCCCGGCACTCGCCACACATACAGGGGGGGGGCCCGGCACTCGCCACACATACAGGGGGGGGGGCCCGGCACTCGCCACACATACAGGGGGGGGGGCCCGGCACTCGCCACACATACAGGGGAGGGGGGGCCCGGCACTCGCCACACATACAGGGGAGGGGGGGCCCGGCACTCGCCACACATACAGGGGGGGGGCCCGGCACTCGCCACACATACAGTACAATACACCCACAGTTTACAACCTCAAGGAGAGACAGCCACCTCAAGGGGGCCCCCAGACATTGTAAAGGGAACAAAATGTTTCGTTAAAATCTAAAACCTCACCTCCCCAGAAGCAGCTGCTTGTAGAGGTAACGCTCGCCCGTCGCGTACTGACTGTAATGTCCCAAGATAAGTAACAAGAAGTGGTAAAAGAGTAACCAAGGAATTTATGACACCTTCCTGCGTCAGAGCCGGGACACCACCCGCACATAAAATCTACTCTACACCCACCAGAGGGTCACACACCAAACGTCCTTCCACACACGTAATGACTTCAGCATGAAGAGACCCCTAGCTGAACCATCACTGGGAAAAGTCCCTCACTAAATCCAGGTACCCAACACCGCGTGGGCCCGAGCACGGCCCGGACACCCCGGGGTGAGAAGTCCCACACAGAGGACCAAGTGAGCACCCCAATAGCCCAAACATGGAAGAAAACAAGAACCAGTGAGTTAGTAATGCCGGGGACCGGGAGCGTCAGGTGCCACCAAGGCCGGGGACCGGGAGCGTCAGGTGCCACCAAGGCCGGGGACCGGGAGCGTCAGGTGCCACCAAGGCCGGGGACCGGGAGCGTCAGGTGCCACCAAGGCCGGGGACCGGGAGCGTCAGGTGCCACCAAGGCCGGGGACCGGGAGCGTCAGGTGCCACCAAGGCCGGGGACCGGGAGCGTCAGGTGCCACCAAGGCCAGGTACTACTAATGCCCAGTACTAGGAGTGTCAGGTGCTTCTAATGCTGGGTACTGGGAGTGACCAGGTAGTAGCTCTGCAAGGTACCAATAAGGCCGGCTACTAATAAGGCCGGCTACTAATAAGGCCGGCTACTAATAAGGCCGGCTACTAGTAAACTTAAGCCAGATACAGGGAAAGTCAGGTACTGGTAATGCCAGGTGGTAGCAATGACAGGTAAGGCACAGAGATCTGTGTGCTGAGAATGCTAGGGGCTGGGAATGGCGCAGTGATCTTTGTACTGGTAATTTCAGGTACTAATAATGCCAGGTGTGGCGCTGTGATATTTGTGCTAGGTGATGCCAGGTACAGGTAACGCCAGGTGAGGTTCAGTGATCACTATACTACTAACGCCAGGTACAGGTAATGCCAGGTGAGGTGTAGTGATCATTATACTACTAACGCCAGGTACAGGTAACGCCAGGTGAGGTGCAGTGATCATTATACTAGTAACGCCAGGTACAGGTAACGCCAGGTGAGGTGCAGTGATCATTATACTAGTAACGCCAGGTACAGGTAACGCCAGGTGAGGTGCAGTGATCATAATACTACTAACGCCAGGTACAGGTAACGCCAGGTGAGGTGCAGTGATCATTATACTAGTAACGCCAGGTACAGGTAACGCCAGGTGAGGTGTAGTGATCATTATACTAGTAACGCCAGGTACAGGTAATGCCAGGTGAGGTGTAGTGATCATTATACTACTAACGCCAGGTACAGGTAACGCCAGGTGAGGTGCAGTGATCATAATACTACTAACGCCAGGTACAGGTAACGCCAGGTGAGGTGCAGTGATCATTATACTAGTAACGCCAGGTACAGGTAACGCCAGGTGAGGTGTAGTGATCATTATACTAGTAACGCCAGGTACAGGTAATGCCAGGTGAGGTGTAGTGATCATTATACTACTAACGCCAGGTACAGGTAACGCCAGGTGAGGTGCAGTGATCATAATACTACTAACGCCAGGTACAGGTAACGCCAGGTGAGGTGCAGTGATCATTATACTAGTAACGCCAGGTACAGGTAACGCCAGGTGAGGTGTAGTGATCATTATACTAGTAACGCCAGGTACAGGTAATGCCAGGTGAGGTGTAGTGATCATTATACTAGTAACGCCAGGTACAGGTAACGCCAGGTGAGGTGCAGTGATCATTATACTACTAACGCCAGGTACAGGTAACGCCAGGTGAGGTGCAGTGATCATTATACTAGTAACGCCAGGTACAGGTAATGCCAGGTGAGGTGTAGTGATCATTATACTAGTAACGCCAGGTACAGGTAACGCCAGGTGAGGTGTAGTGATCATTATACTACTAACACCAGGTACAGGTAACGCCAGGTGAGGTTCAGTGATCACTATACTACTAACGCCAGGTACAGGTAATGCCAGGTGAGGTGTAGTGATCATTATACTACTAACGCCAGGTACAGGTAACGCCAGGTGAGGTGCAGTGATCATTATACTACTAACGCCAGGTACAGGTAACGCCAGGTGAGGTGTAGTGATCATTATACTAGTAACGCCAGGTACAGGTAACGCCAGGTGAGGTGTAGTGATCATTATACTAGTAACGCCAGGTACAGGTAACGCCAGGTGAGGTGCAGTGATCATTATACTAGTAACGCCAGGTACAGGTAACGCCAGGTGAGGTGTAGTGATCATTATACTAGTAACGCCAGGTACAGGTAACGCCAGGTACAAGTAACGCCAGGTACAGGTAACGCCAGGTGAGGTGTAGTGATCATTATACTACTAACACCAGGTACAGGTAACGCCAGGTGAGGTGCAGTGATCATTATACTAGTAACACCATGTACTAGGAATGCTAGGTGGTGCTAACGTCAGGTACTTGTAACGCCAGGTACTGATAATAACAAGTACTTGGAATGCCAGGTGGTGGTAACGCCAGGTGAGGTGCAATGATCATTATACTAGTAACACCAAGTACTGATAATCCCAGGTACTAGTGACGCCAGGTACTGATAATCCCAGGTACTGGTGACGCCAGGTACTGATAATCCCAGGTACTAGTGAAGCCAGGTGAGGCATAGTGATCATCATACTAGTAAAACCAGGTACAGGTAACGCCAGGTACTAGTGACGCCAGGTACTGTTAATCCAAGGCACTAGTGACACCAGGTACTGTTAATCCAAGGTACTAGTGACACCTGGTACAGGTAACGCCAGGTACTGATAATCCCAGGTACAGGTAACACCAGGTACTGATAATCCCAGGTACTAGTGACGCCAGGTGAGGCGCGGTGATCATTGTACTAGTAACGCCAGGTACAGGTAACGCCAGGTACAGGTAACGCCAGGTACAGGTAACGCCAGGTACAGGTAACGCCAGGTGAGGTGTAGTGATCATTATACTAGTAACGCCAGGTACAGGTAACGCCAGGTGAGGTGCAGTGATCATTATACTAGTGACGCCAGGTACTGATAATCCCAGGTACTAGTGACGCCAGGTACTGATAATCCCAGGTACTAGTGAAGCCAGGTGAGGCGTAGTGATCATCATACTAGTAAAACCAGGTACAGGTAACGCCAGGTACTAGTGACGCCAGGTACTGTTAATCCAAGGCACTAGTGACACCAGGTACTGTTAATCCAAGGTACTAGTGACACCAGGTACTGTTAATCCAAGGTACTAGTGACACCAGGTACAGGTAACGCCAGGTACTGATAATCCCAGGTACTAGTGATGCCAGGTACAGGTAACACCAGGTACTGATAATCCCAGGTACTAGTGAAGCCAGGTGAGGCGCGGTGATCATTGTACTATTAACGCCAGGTACAGGTAACGCCAGGTACAGGTAACGCCAGGTGAGGTGCAGTGATCATTATACTAGTAACGCCAGGTACTAGTGACGCTAGGTGAGGCGCGGTGATCATTATACTAGTAACGCCAGGTACTGATAATCCCAGGTACTAGTGACGCTAGGTGAGGCGCGGTGATCATTGTACTAGTAACGCCAGGTACAGGTAACGCCAGGTGAGGTGCAGTGATCATTATACTAGTAACGCCAGGTACAGGTAACGCCAGGTACTAGTGACACCAGGTGAGGCGCAGCGATCATTGTACTAGTAACGCCAGGTACTAGTGACACCAGGTGAGGCGCGGTGATCATTATACTAGTAACGCCAGGTATGATAATCCCAGGTACTAGTGACGCTAGGTGAGGCGCGGTGATCATTGTACTAGTAACGCCAGGTACAGGTAACGCCAGGTGAGGTGCAGTGATCATTATACTAGTAACGCCAGGTACAGGTAACGCCAGGTACTAGTGACACCAGGTGAGGCGCAGCGATCATTGTACTAGTAACGCCAGGTACTAGTGACACCAGGTGAGGCGCGGTGATCATTATACTAGTAACGCCAGGTATGATAATCCCAGGTACTAGTGACGCTAGGTGAGGCGCGGTGATCATTGTACTAGTAACGCCAGGTACAGGTAACGCCAGGTGAGGTGCAGTGATCATTATACTAGTAACACCAAGTACTGATAATCCCAGGTACTAGTGACGCCAGGTACTGATAATCCCAGGTACTAGTGACACCAGGTGAGGCGCGGTGATCATTATACTAGTAACGCCAGGTATGATAATCCCAGGTACTAGTGACACCAGGTGAGGCGCAGCGATCATTGTACTAGTAACGCCAGGTACTAGTGACACCAGGTGAGGCGCGGTGATCATTATACTAGTAACACCAGGTATGATAATCCCAGGTACTAGTGACGCCAGGTGAGGCGCGGTGATCATTATACTAGTAACGCCAGGTACAGGTAACGCCAGGTACAGGTAACGCCAGGTGTGGTACGGTGATCATTATACTAGTAACGCCAGGTACTGATAATCCCAGGTACTAGTGACGCCAGGTACAGGTAATGCCAGGTGAGGCGCGGTGATCATTGTACTAGTAACACCAGGTACAGGTAACGCCAGGTACTAGTGACACCAGGTGAGGCGCAGCGATCATTGTACTAGTAACGCCAGGTACAGGTAACGCCAGGTACTAGTGACGCCAGGTGAGGCGCGGTGATCATTGTACTAGTAACGCCAGGTACAGGTAACGCCAGGTGAGGCGCGGTGATCATTATACTAGTAACACCAGGCAAGGTAACGCCAGGTACTAGTGACACCAGGTGAGGCGCAGCGATCATTGTACTGGTAACATGAAGCACAGAGACGTCTCATGGCGTCAGAGAAGCTGCTGCACAATCCAGGAAATGTTCAGCAGGATCCAGGAATATGGCGGCTTTCCGGAGGAATCCCGGAGCGATCCGGCCACATCCCGGCTCCTGCAGGGGATCACAGCAATAACAAGAATAAGAGCTTTCTACTTACATGGAGCTGATCCCGAGCTGCACAAAGACTGGAGCTGCTCCGGAGAAGTGATTAATCATTAATACAGAACAGGAGTCCGGGGGAGGGGAGAGGAGGCAGCGGATAACCTCTTACTGACTACAACTCCCAACACACAGCAAGCATCATCTACTGAGCAGCACAGCACTCAGAGTTACCCTATCATCACCCCCATCATCTTACACCATCATCACCCCCATCATATTACACCATCATCACCCCCATCATCTTACACCATCATCACCTCCATCATATTACACCCATCATCACCCCCATCATATTACACCATCATCACCCCCATCATATTACACCATCATCACCCCCATCATATTACACCATCATCACCCCCATCATATTACACCATCATCACCCCCATCATATTACACCATCATCACCCCCATCATATACACCATCATCACCTCCATCATATTACACCATCATCACCCCCATCATATTACACCATCATCACCCCCATCATATTACACCATCATCACCCCCATCATATTACACCATCATCACCCCCATCATATTACACCATCATCACCTCCATCATATTACACCATCATCACCCCCATCATATTACACCATCATCACCCCCATCATATTACACCATCATCACCCCCATCATATTACACCATCATCACCCCCATCATATTACGCCATCATCACCCCCATCATATTACACCATCATCACCCCCATCATATTACACCATCATCACCTCCATCATATTACACCATCATCACCCCCATCATATTACACCATCATCACCCCCATCATATTACACCATCATCACCCCCATCATATTACACCATCATCACCCCCATCATATTACACCATCATCACCCCCATCATATTACACCATCATCACCCCCATCATATTACACCATCATCACCCCCATCATATTACACCATCATCACCCCCATCATATTACACCATCATCACCTCCATCATATTACACCCATCACCCCCATCATATTACACCATCATCACCCCCATCATATTACACCCATCATCACCTCCATCATATTACACCCATCATCACCTCCATCATATTACACCCATCACCCCCATCATATTACACCATCATCACCCCCATCATATTACACCATCATCACCCCCATCATATTACACCATCATCACCTCCATCATATTACACCATCATCACCTCCATCATATTACACCATCATCACCCCCATCATATTACACCATCATCACCTCCATCATATTACACCATCATCACCCCCATCATATTACACCATCATCACCCCCATCATATTACACCCATCATCACCCCCATCATATTACACCATCATCACCCCCATCATATTACACCATCATCACCCTCATCATATTACACCATCATCACCCCCATCATATTACACCATCATCACCTCCATCATATTACACCATCATCACCCCCATCATATTACACCATCATCACCCCCATCATATTACACCCATCATCACCCCCATGCATATTACACCATCATCACCCCCATCATATTACACCATCATCACCCTCATCATATTACACCATCATCACCCCCATCATATTACACCATCATCACCCTCATCATATTACACCATCATCACCCCCATCATATTACACCATCATCACCCCCATCATTATTACACCATCATCACCCCCATCATATTACACCATCATCACCCCCATCATATTACACCATCATCACCTCCATCATATTACACCATCATCACCTCCATCATATTACACCCATCACCCCCATCATATTACACCATCATCACCCCCATCATATTACACCCATCATCACCTCCATCATATTACACCCATCATCACCTCCATCATATTACACCCATCACCCCCATCATATTACACCATCATCACCCCCATCATATTACACCATCATCACCCCCATCATATTACACCATCATCACCCCCATCATATTACACCATCATCACCTCCATCATATTACACCCATCACCCCCATCATATTACACCATCATCACCCCCATCATATTACACCCATCATCACCTCCATCATATTACACCCATCATCACCTCCATCATATTACACCCATCACCCCCATCATATTACACCATCACCCCCATCATATTACACCCATCATCACCCCCATCATATTACACCATCATTACCCCCATCATATTACACCATCATCACCCCCATCATATTACACCATCATCACCCCCATCATATTACACCATCATCACCCCCATCATATTACACCATCACCTCCATCATATTACTCCATCATCACCCCCATCATATTACACCATCATCACCTCCATCATATTACACCATCATCACCCCCATCATATTACACCATCATCACCCCCATCAATTACACCATCATCACCCCCATCATATTACACCATCACCTCCATCATATTACACCCATCATCACCCCCATCATATTACACCATCATCACCCCCATCATATTACACCACCATCACCTCCATCATATACACCATCATCACCTCCATCATATTACACCATCATCACCTCCATCATATTACACCCATCATCACCTCCATCATATTACACCATCATCACCCCCATCATATTACACCATCATCACCCCCATCATATTACACCATCATCACCTCCATCATATTACACCATCATCACCCCCATCATATTACACCATCATCACCTCCATCATATTACACCATCATCACCCCCATCATATTACACCATCATTACCCCCATCATCTTACACCATCATCACCCCCATCATATTACACCATCATCACCCCCATCATATTACACCATCATCACCCCCATCATATTACACCATCATTACCCCCATCATATTACACCATCATCACCCCCATCATATTACACCATCATCACCCCCATCATATTACACCCATCATCAACTCCATCATATTACACCATCATCACCCCCATCATATTACACCATCATCACCCCCATCATATTACACCATCATCACCCCAATCATATTACACCATCATCACCCCCATCATATTACACCCATCACCCCCATCATATTACACCATCATCACCCCCATCATCTTACACCATCATCACCCCCATCATATTACACCATCATCACCCCCATCATATTACACCATCATCACCCCCATCATATTACACCATCATCACCCCCATCATATTACACCATCATCACCCCCATCATATTACACCATCATCACCTCCATCATATTACACCATCATCACCCCCATCATATTACACCATCATCACCCCCATCATATTACACCATCATCACCCCCATCATATTACACCCATCACCCCCATCATATTACACCATCATCACCCCCATCATCTTACACCATCATCACCTCCATCATATTCCCCATCATATTACACATCATCACCTCCATCATATTACACCATCATCACCCCCATCATATTACAAGTTGTCGCATCATCACCCCCATCATATTACACCATCATCACCCCCATCATATTACACCATCATCACCCCCATCATATTACACCATCATCACCTCCATCATATTACACCATCATCACCCCCATCATATTACACCATCATCACCCCCATCATATTACACCATCATCACCCCCATCATATTACACCATCATCACCCCATCATATTACACCATCATCACCCCCATCATATTACACCATCATCACCTCCATCATATTACACCATCATCACCCCCATCATATTACACCATCATCACCTCCATCATATTACACCATCATCACCCCCATCATATTACACCATCATCACCTCCATCATATTACACCATCATCACCCCCATCATATTACACCATCATCACCCCCATCATATTACACCATCATCACCCCCATCATATTACACCATCATCACCCCCATCATATTACACCATCATCACCTCCATCATATTACACCATCATCACCCCCATCATATTACACCATCATTACCCCCATCATATTACACCATCATCACCCCCATCATATTACACCATCATCACCCCCATCATATTACACCATCATCACCTCCATCATATTACACCATCATCACCCCCAACATATTACACCATCATCACCCCCATCATATTACACCATCATCACCTCCATCATATTACACCATCATCACCTCCATCATATTACACCATCATCACCCCCATCATATTACACCATCATCACCTCCATCATATTACACCATCATCACCTCCATCATATTACCCATCATCACCCCCATCATATTACACCATCATCACCTCCATCATATTACACCATCATCACCCCATCATATTACACCATCATCACCCCCATCATATTACACCATCATCACCCCCATCATATTACACCATCATCACCTCCATCATATTACACCATCATCACCCCAATCATATTACACCATCATCACCCCCATCATATTACACCATCATCACCCCATCATATTACACCATCATCACCCCCATCATATTACACCATCATCACCCCATCATATACACCATCATCACCCCCATCATATTACACCATCATCACCCCCATCATATTACACCATCATCACCCCCATCATATTACACCATCATCACCTCCATCATATTACACCATCATCACCCCCATCATATTACACCATCATCACCCCCATCATATTACACCATCATCACCCCCATCATATTACACCATCATCACCCCCATCATATTACACCATCATCACCCCAATCATCATATTACACCATCATCACCCCCATCATATTACACCATCATCACCTCCATCATATTACACCATCATCACCCCCATCATATTACACCATCATCACCTCCATCATATTACACCATCATCAACCCCCATCATATTACACCATCATCACCCCCATCATATTACACCATCATCACCTCCATCATATTACACCATCATCACCCCCATCATATTACACCATCATCACCCCCATCATATTACACCATCATCACCCCATCATATTACACCATCATCACCCCCATCATATTACACCATCATCACCCCCATCATATTACACCATCATCACCCCCATCATATTACACCATCATCACCTCCATCATATTACACCATCATCACCCCCATCATATTACACCATCATCACCTCCATCATATTACACCATCATCACCCCCATCATATTACACCATCATCACCCCCATCATATTACACCATCATCACCTCCATCATATTACACCATCATCACCCCCATCATAGTACACCATCATCACCCTCATCATATTACACCATCATCACCCCCATCATATTACACCATCATCACCCCCATCATATTACACCATCATCACCCCCATCATATTACACCCATCATCACCCTCATCATATTACACCATCATCACCCCCATCATATTACACCATCATCACCCCCATCATATTACACCATCATCACCCTCATCATATTACACCATCATCACCCCCATCATATTACACCATCATCACCCCATCATATTACACCATCATCACCTCCATCATATTACACCATCATCACCTCCATCATATTACACCATCATCACCCCCATCATATTACACCATCATCACCTCCATCATATTACACCATCATCACCCCCATCATATTACACCATCATCACCTCCATCATATTACACCATCATCACCCCCATCATATTACACCATCATCACCCCCATCATATTACACCATCATCACCCCCATCATATTACACCATCATCACCCCCATCATATTACACCATCATCACCCCCATCATATTACACCATCATCACCCCCATCATATTACACCATCATCACCCCCATCATATTACACCATCATCACCTCCATCATATTACACCATCATCACCCCCATCATATTACACCATCATCACCTCCACATTACACCATCATCACCCCCATCATATTACACCATCATCACCCCCATCATATTACACCATCATCACCTCCACATTACACCATCATCACCCCCATCATATTACACCATCATCACCCCCATCATATTACACCATCATCACCCCCATCATATTACACCATCATCACCTCCACATTACACCATCATCACCCCCATCATATTACACCATCATCACCCCATCATATTTACACCATCATCACCCCCATCATATTACACCATCATCACCCCCATCATAATACACCATCATCACCCCCATCATATTACACCATCATCACCTCCATCATATTACACCATCATCACCCCCATCATATTACACCATCATCACCTCCATCATATTACACCATCACCTCCATCATATTACACCATCATCACCTCCATCATATTACACCATCATCACCTCCATCATATTACACTGCATCATCACCCCCATGCATATTACACCATCATCACCCCCATCATATTACACCATCATCACCTCCATCATATTACACCATCATCACCTCCCATCATATTACACCATCATCACCTCCATCATATTACACCATCATCACCCCCATCATATTACACCATCATCACCCCCATCATATTACACCATCATCACCCCCATCATATTACACCATCATCACCCCCATCATATTACACCCATCATCACCCCCATCATATTACACCATCATCACCCCCATCATATTACACCATCATCACCTCCATCATATTACACCATCATCACCCCATCGTATTACACCATCATCACCCCCATCATATTACACCATCATCACCCCATCATATTACACCATCATCACCCCATCATATTACACCATCATCACCCCCATCATATTACACCATCATCACCCCATCATATTACACCATCATCACCCCCATCATATTACACCATCATCACCCCCATCATATTACACCATCATCACCCCCATCATATTACACCATCATCACCCCCATCATATTACACCATCATCACCCCCATCATATTACACCATCATCACCCCCATCATATTACACCATCATCACCCCCATCATTTACAACCATCATCACCCCCATCATATTACACCATCATCACCCTCATCATATTACACCATCATCACCCCCATCATATTACACCATCATTACCCCCATCATATTACACCATCATCACCTCCATCATATTACACCATCATCACCCCCATCATATTACACCATCATCACCCCCATCATATTACACCATCATCACCTCCATCATATTACACCATCATCACCCCCATCATATTACACCATCATCACCCCCATCATATTACACCATCATCACCCCCATCATATTACACCATCATCACCCCCATCATATTACACCATCATCACCCCCATCATATTACACCATCATCACCCCCATCATATTACACCATCATCACCCCCATCATATTACACCATCATCACCCCCATCATATTACACCATCATCACCCCCATCATATTACACCATCATCACCCCCATCATATTACACCATCATCACCCCCATCATATTACACCATCATCACCCCCATCATATTACACCATCATCACCCCCATCATATTACACCATCATCACCTCCATCATATGTACACCATCATCACCCCATCATATTACACCATCATCACCTCCATCATATTACACCATCATCACCCCCATCATATTACACCATCATCACCTCCATCATATTACACCATCATCACCCCCATCATATTACACCATCATCACCTCCATCATATTACACCATCATCACCTCCATCATATTACACCATCATCACCTCCATCATATTACACCATCATCACCTCCATCATATTACACCATCATCACCCCCATCATATTACACCATCATCACCTCCATCATATTACACCATCATCACCTCCATCATATTACACCATCATCACCCCCATCATATTACACCATCATCACCCCCATCATATTACACCATCATCACCTCCATCATATTACACCATCATCACCCCCATCATATTACACCATCATCACCCCATCATATTACACCATCATCACCCCCATCATATTACACCATCATCACCCCATCATATTACACCATCATCACCCCCATCATATTACACCATCATCACCCCCATCATATTACACCATCATCACCCTCATCATATTACACCATCATCACCTCCATCATATTACACCATCATCACCTCCATCATATTACACCATCATCACCTCCATCATATTACACCATCATCACCCCCATCATATTACACCATCATCACCCCCATCATATTACACCATCATCACCCCCATCATATTACACCATCATCACCTCCATCATATTACACCATCATCACCTCCATCATATTACACCATCATCACCTCCATCATATTACACCATCATCACCTCCAATTACACCATCATCACCCCCATCATATTACACCATCATCACCCCCATCATATTACACCATCACCCCCATCATATTACACCATCATCACCCCCATCATAATTACACCATCATCACCTCCATCATATTACACCATCATCACCCCCATCATATTACACCATCATTACCCCCATCATATTACACCATCATCACCCCCATCATATTACACCATCATCACCCCCATCATATTACACCATCATTACCCCCATCATATTACACCATCATCACCCCCATCATATTACACCATCATCACCCCCATCATATTACACCATCATCACCCCTCATCATATTACACCCATCATCACCCCCATCATATTACACCATCATCACCCTCATCATATTACACCATCATCACCCTCATCATATTACACCCATCATCACCCCCATCATATTACACCATCATCACCCCCATCATATTACACCATCATCACCTCCATCATATTACACCATCATCACCCCATCCATATTACACCATCATCACCTCCATCATATTACACCATCATCACCCCCATCATATTACACCATCATCACCTCCATCATATTACACCATCATCACCTCCATCATATTACACCCATCATCACCCCCATCATATTACACCATCATCACCCCCATCATATTACACCATCATCACCCCCATCATATTACACCATCATCACCCCCATCATATTACACCATCATCACCCCCATCATATTACACCATCATCACCCCCATCATATTACACCATCATCACCCCATCATATTACACCATCATCACCCCCATCATATTACACCATCATCACCCCCATCATATTACACCATCATCACCCCATCATATTACACAATCATCACCCTCCATCATATTACACCATCATCACCCCCATCATATTACACCATCATCACCCCCATCATATTACACCATCATCACCCCATCATATTACACCATCATCACCCCCATCATATTACACCATCATCATCACCCCATCATATTACACCATCATCACCCCCATCATATTACACCATCATCACCCCCATCATATTACACCATCATCACCCCATCATATTACACCATCATCACCCCCATCATATTACACCATCATCACCCCCATCATATTACACCATCATCACCCCCATCATATTACACCATCATCACCCCCATCATATTACAACCATCATCACCCCCATCATATTACACCATCATCACCCCCATCATATTACACCATCATCACCCCCATCATATTACACCATCATCAACCCCCATCATATTACACCATCATCACCCCCATCATATTACACCATCATCACCCCCATCATATTACACCATCATCACCCCCATCATATTACACCATCATCACCCCCATCATATTACACCATCATCACCCCCATCATATTACACCATCATCACCCCCATCATATTACACCATCATCACCCCCATCATATTACACCATCATCACCTCCATCATATTACACCATCATCACCCCCATCATATTACACCATCATCACCCCCATCATATTACACCATCAACACCCCATCATATTACACCATCATCACCCCCATCATATTACACCATCATCACCCCCATCATATTACACCATCATCACCCCCATCATATTACACCATCATCACCCCCATCATATTACACCATCATCACCCCCATCATATTACACCATCATCACCCCCATCATATTACACCATCATCACCCCATCATATTACACCATCATCACCCCCATCATATTACACCATCATCACCCCCATCATATTACACCATCATCACCCCCATCATATTACACCATCATCACCCCCATCATATTACACCATCATCACCCCCATCATATTACACCATCATCACCCCCATCATATTACACCAATCATCACCCCCATCATATTACACCATCATCACCTCCATCATATTACACCATCATCACCCCCATCATATTACACCATCATCACCCCCATCATATTACACCATCATCACCCCCATCATATTACACCATCATCACCCCCATCATATTACACCATCATCACCCCCATCATATTACACCATCATCACCCCATCATATTACACCATCATCACCCCCATCATATTACACCATCATCACCCCCATCATATTACACCATCATCACCCCCATCATATTACACCATCATCACCCCCATCATATTACACCATCATCACCCCCATCATATTACACCATCATCACCCCCATCATATTACACCATCATCACCCCATCATATTACACCATCATCACCCCCATCATATTACACCTTCATCACCCCCATCAATACACCATCATCACCCCCATCATATTACACCATCATCACCCCCATCATATTACACCATCATCACCCCCATCATATTACACCATCATCACCCCCATCATATTACACCATCATCACCCCCATCATATTACACCATCATCACCCCCATCATATTACACCATCATCACCCCCATCATATTACACCATCATCACCCCCATCATATTACACCATCATCACCCCCATCATATTACACCCATCACCCCCATCATATTACACCATCATCACCCCCATCATATTACACCATCATCACCCCCATCATATTACACCATCATCACCCCATCATATTACACCATCATCACCCTCCATCATATTACACCCATCACCCCCATCATATTACACCATCATCACCTCCATCATATTACACCATCATCACCCCCATCATATTACACCATCATCACCCCCATCATATTACACCATCATCACCCCCATCATATTACACCATCATCACCCCCATCATATTACACCATCATCACCTCCATCATATTACACCATCATCACCCCCATCATATTACACCCCCATCATATTACACCATCATCACCCCCATCATATTACACCATCATCACCCCCATCATATTACAC